>NW_016937746.1:0-284 GCF_001483705.2 Eufriesea mexicana
CACCACGATATTAGTCGAAAATGTCAATAAAATTGAATTTTCGAGGCAGACTCTATAGCATTGAATTGGCTACAGCACGCCAGTAGTATCTTTCCTCCTAAGATATGCGAGTAAGCTAGGTCACCACGATATTGGTCGAAAATGTCAGTATTATTGAAAGCTCCGGCCATATTCTACAGC
This sequence comes from Eufriesea mexicana, assembly GCF_001483705.2. Classification (NCBI taxonomy): domain Eukaryota; kingdom Metazoa; phylum Arthropoda; class Insecta; order Hymenoptera; family Apidae; genus Eufriesea; species Eufriesea mexicana. The sequence goes on from NW_016937746.1 coordinate 181, forward strand.
ATTGCAATGGCTATAGCGCGCCAATAGGGTATTTCCTCCGTATTTATGCACGAAAGTTACCTCACCACGATATTAGTCGAAAATGTCAATAAAATTGAATTTTC
>NW_016937746.1:383-1124 GCF_001483705.2 Eufriesea mexicana
ACGATATTAGTCGAAATTGTTAATAGAATTGAATTTTCGAGACAGATTCTATAGCACTGCAATGGCTACAGCGTGCCAATAGAATCTTTCCTCCTTATTTATGCATGGACGTCAACTCACCACGATATTAGTTGAAAATGGCAATAAAATTCAATTTTCCAACCAGATACTATAGAATCAAAATGGCTACAGCTGGCCAATAGAATCTTACTTCCTTATTTACGCACGAAAGCTACCTCACCATGATATTAGTCGAAAATGTCAATAAAGTTGCATTTTCGAGGCAGATTCAAAAGCATTGTAATGGCTATAGCACGGCAATGGTATCTTTCCTCCTTATTTATACAAGAAAGTTACCACACAGCGATATTAGTCGAAATTGTTAATAAAATTGAATTTTCTAGGCAGACTCTATAGCATTGTAATGGCTATAACACGGCAATATTACCTTTCCTCCTTATTTATACAAGGAAGTTAGCTCACAACGATATTAGTCGAAAATGGCAATGAAGTAGAGATTTCGAGCCAGATACTATAGAATTGCAATGGCCATAGCTGGCCAATAGTTTCTCTCCTCCTTATTTATGCAAGAAAGCTACCTCACCACGATATTAGTCGAAGATGTCAATAAAATTGAATTTTCCATCCAGATACTATAGCATTGCAATGGATACAGCACGCCAGTAGAATCTTTCCTCCTTAGATATGCAAGAAAGCTAGGTCACCACGATATTGGTCGAA
>NW_016937746.1:1224-1559 GCF_001483705.2 Eufriesea mexicana
TACCTCACCAAGATATTAGTCGAAAATGTCAATAAAATTGAATTTTCGACCCACATTCTATAGCATTGCAATGGCTATAGCGCGCCACTAGCATATTTCCTCCTTATTTATGCAAGGATGTCAGCTCACCTCGATATTAGTCGAAATGTCTATAAAATTGAATTTTCCATCCAGATACTATAGAATTGCAATGGCTATAGCACGCCAATAGAATCTTTCCTCCTTATTTATCGACGAAAGTTAGCTCTCCACGATATTAGTCGAAAATGACTATAAAATAGAATTTTGCTGCCAGATTCTATAGCACTGCAATGGCTATAGCGTGCCAATAGAGT
>NW_016937747.1:0-890 GCF_001483705.2 Eufriesea mexicana
CTACTGGCATTTTCGAATGGTATCGCTGTGAGCCAACTTTCCCGCATAAATAAGGAGGAATGGCACTTTTCGCGTTCTATAGCCATTGCAATGCAACGGAATCTGACAGGAATGTTCAATTTTATTGACATTTTCGACTAATTTCGTGTTGAGCAAATTTTCTCGGATAAATGCTGGGGAAAGATTCTATTGGCGTGATATAGTCACTGCAGTGCATTAGAATCTAACTGCAAAGTACAATTTTATTAACACTTTCTACTAATATCGCGGTGGGCACACATTCTCGCATAAATAAGGTAGCAAGATTCTCTTGGCGAGATATAGACATTGCCTTGCAATAGAATATGACTGGAAAGATCAATCTTATATACATTTTCGACTAATATCGTGGTGAGCAAACCTTCTGGGATAAGTAAAGTGGAAAGACCCTATTGGCGTGCTGTAGACATTGCTGTGCATTAGGGTAGGTTTGGAATGTTCAATTTTATTGTCATTCTCAGCTAGTATTATGGTGAAGAAGCTTTCTCGCAATAATAAGGAAGAATGATCTTATTGGCGTGCTGTATCCATAGCAATGCTATAGAATCTGTCCGGAAAGTTTAATTTTATTGACATTTTCGGCCTATATCGTGGTGAGCAAACCTTCTGGCAAAAATAAGATGGTAAGATCCTATTAGCGTGGAGTAGACATTGCTGTGCAATAGCGCCGGTCTGGAAAGTTCAATTTTATTGACATTTTCGGCGAATATCGTGGTGAACACGCTTCCTAGCATAAATAAGTAGGATAGAAACTACTGGCAAAACTACTGGCGTGCTATAGCCATTGTAATGCAATAGAATCTGACTGGACAGATCAATTTTATTGACATTTTCGAATAATATCGTGGTGA
>NW_016937748.1:0-511 GCF_001483705.2 Eufriesea mexicana
CCTGTTATAGCTTGGTGAATAGGTCGCCTAACGCCTTCAATCCAATGGCAAGTACAACCATCTTCTTGCCGGAGAATAAGTCTATTCAAAACCTATAAGCTGCCATAGCTTGGTGATTAGATCGGATTTCGCCTGCAACCCAATGGCATGTACCGCCAGATACTTGCCAGCGAAAAAGTCTATTCAAAATCTATAATCTGTTATAGCTTCGTGTATATATCGCCCAACGCCTTCAATCCAATCTCGAGTAATGCCATCTACTTGCCTGGGAATAGGCCAATTGAAAATCTATAACCTGTTATAGCACGGTGAATAGATCACCTAACGCCTTCAATCCAATGGCAAGTACTGCCATCTACTTGCCAGGGAATATGTCTATTCAAAATCTATAATCTGTTATAGCTTGGTGAACAGGTCACCTTCAATCTAATGGCAAGTACAGCCATCTAGTTGCCGGAGAATAGATCCATTCGAATTCTATAACCTGTTATAGCATGGTGAATAGATCGCT
>NW_016937749.1:0-247 GCF_001483705.2 Eufriesea mexicana
AAGTTCAGCCATCTGCTTGTCAGAGAATAGGTCTATTCAAAATCTATAATGTGTTATAGCTTGTCGAATAGGTTGACTAACGCTTTCATCCAATGGCGAGTACAGCTATCTGCTAGCCCGGGAATAGGTCTATTCAAAATCTATAACCCGTTATAGCATTGTGAATAGATGGCATAACGCCTCCAATCCAATGGCAAGTACAGCCATCTACTTGCCAGAGAATTGGTCTATTCAAAATCTATAACCT
>NW_016937749.1:303-884 GCF_001483705.2 Eufriesea mexicana
CCAGAGAATAGGTCTATTCAAAATCTATAACCTGTTATAGCACTGTGAATAGGTGGCATAACGCCTTCAATCCAATGACAAGTACAGCCATCTACTTGCCAGAGAATACGTCTATTCAAAACATATAAGCTGCCATAGCTGGGTGATTAGATCGCCTATCGCTTGCAATTCAGTGGCAAGTACTGCCATATACTCGCCAAGAAATAACTCTATTCAAAATCTATAATCTGTTGTAGCTTGGCGAACAGATCGCGTAACGGCTTCATTCCAATGGCAAGTACAGCCATCTACTTGCCTGGGAATAGGTATATTCAAAATCAATAATCTGTTACATCTTGGTGAATAGATCGCCTAACGCCATCAATTCAATGGCAAGTGAATCCATCTACTTGCCAGAGAATAGGCCTATTCAAAACATATAAGCTGCCATAGCTGGGTGATTAGATCGCCTATCGCCTGCAATTCAATGGCAAGTACAGCCGGATGCTTGGCAAGGAATATCTCTATTCAAAATATGCAATCTGTTGTAGCTTGGCGAGTAGATCGCGTAACGCCTTCATTCCAATGGCAAGTACAGCCAT
>NW_016937750.1:0-477 GCF_001483705.2 Eufriesea mexicana
GAAGATATAAGCGATGAAAGTCAAAGGACGAAACCGATTTCCGCCGGCCGTCACATTCGGCACAATCTTTGGTAAACGATCGGTTAAAATCGGGAAAAAACAAGCAAACTAATTAAAACACAGAGCACTGCACGTAATTAGATTGGAAAATCGTGAAAATCTGAAGAAATTCGGAAGATATAAGCGATGAAAGTCAAAGGACGAAACCGATTTCCGCCGGCCGTCACATTCGGCACAATCTTTGGTAAACGATCGGTTAAAATCGGGAAAAAACAAGCAAACTAATTAAAACACAGAGCACTGCACGTAATTAGATTGGAAAATCGTGAAAATCTGAAGAAATTCGGAAGATATAATCGATGAAAGTCAAACGACGCAAAAACTTTTCGCGGCCTGTCACATTCGGCACTATCGTTCATAAATGATACGTTAAAATCGCGAAAAAACCGGCAAACTATTTAAAGCACAGAGCACTGC
>NW_016937751.1:0-664 GCF_001483705.2 Eufriesea mexicana
AAGAAGTTGTAGCTACCCTAAAAAAACTTAGCCTAACTCAACCGAACTTAACCGAGCATGACTCAAAATATCGATCGGAGAAAACTATTGCTGCTTTTCCCAGAGCCAAGCTGAAAATATTAAAGCATTGTGTGGCGCAGAAATCCACCTAACAGCGGGCTACAACACTAAAGTCAAATCTCTCCTCTCATAACCTAACCAATCGTAACATAACCAAACGTACCATAACTCAACCTAACGTATCACGACCGCTATTGCTGGCAACCCCAGAGCCGAGCAGAGCAGATTAGTATAGGGTAGAACGCAGAAATTCATATAATCGGAGTGTATATCAGAAAAGTAAAAGCTGCCCAAGCCTAACACAAACATACAGCACATAACCAAACCTAGCCTAACTGAACCGAACGTGCCGACACCGCTATTGCTGAGCATTCCGAGGGCCAAGCAGGACATACTAGAGCACAGAAGAACGCAGAAATCCTCGAAAAGCAGTGCACAGCACGAAAGTTCAGACAGTCCTGACAAAACCTAGCCTGACCCAACCTATCCGAACGTAACCTTAAACAATACAACGTGCAGAGGCCACTATTGCTGACATTCCCAGAGCCAAGTTGAAAGCATTAGAGCAACCTAAGGCGCAGGGATGCACATCACAGCAGACTAC
>NW_016937752.1:0-547 GCF_001483705.2 Eufriesea mexicana
TCGATAATGTCAATAAAATTGAATTTTCCCGCCAGGTTCTGTAGTATTACCATGGCTGTAGCATACCAATAGTATATTTCACCCTTATTTATGCAAAAAAGTTAGTTCACCACGACATCAGTCGAAAATGACAATAAAAATGAGTTTTCCGTCCAGATTCTATGACAGTGCAATGGCTATAGCACGCCAATTGTATCCTTTCTCATTATTTAGGCGGAAAAGGTAGCTCACCACGATAATAGTAGAAAATGTCAATAAAATTGAATTTTCCAGAAAGGTTCTATAGGATTGCAGTACCTATAGTACGCCAGTAGAACCTTTCCTCCTTCCATATGCAAGAAAGCTTGGTCACCACGATAGTAGTCGATAATGTCAATAAAATTGAATTTTCCAGCCAGATTCTGCAGTATTACCATGGCTATAGCACACCAATTGTATATTTCAACTTATGCATGAAAGTTAGATCACCACGATATCAATCGAAAATGACAATAAAAATGTGTTTTCCATCCAGATTCTATAGCAGTGCAATGGCTATAGCACGCCA
>NW_016937753.1:0-1299 GCF_001483705.2 Eufriesea mexicana
CCTGTAGAATCTGGCTGGAAAATCCAATTTTGTTGACATTTTCGACTTATATCGTGGTGAGCTTACTTCCATGCGTAAGTAAGGAGGAAAGATCCTCATGGCGTGCTATAGCCATTGCAATGCTATGGAATCTGGTTGGAAAATTCAATTTTATTGACATTTTTGACTAATATCGTGGTGAGCTAACTTTAATATCGTGGTGAGCTAACTTTCTGGCATAAATAAGGAGGAAAGATACTATTGGCGTGCAATATCCATTGCATTGATACAGAATCTGGATGGAAAATTCAATTTTATTGACATTTCCGTCTAATATCGTTGTGAGCTCGATTTCTTGAATAAATAAGGAGAAAAGATTGTTTTGGCGTGCTATAGTCATAGCAATGCTGCAGAATCTTGCTGGAAAATTCAATTTCACTGACATTTTCGACTGTTATCGTGGTGAGCTAACTTCCTTGCATATGTAAGGAGGAAAGATCATATTGGCGTGCTATATCAAATGCAATGCTATAGAGTATGGCTGGAAGATACAATTTTATTGACATTTTCGACTAATATCGTGGTGAGCTATCTTCCTTGCGTAAGTAAGAAGGAAAGATGCTTTTTGAGTGCTATAGCCATCGCAATGATATAGATTGTGGTTGGCAAGTTCAAGTTTACTAACATTTTCGACTAATATCGTGGTGAGCTAACTTTCTTGCATAAATAAGGAGGAAAGACTCTATTGGCGTGCTATTGCCATTGCAACGCTATAGATTCTTCCTGGAAAATTCAATTTTGTTGACATTTTCGACTAATATCGTGGTTAGCTTGCTTTATTGCATAAATAAGGAGAAAAGATTCTTATGGCGTGCTATAGTCATAGCAGTGCAACAGAATCTTGCTTGAAAATTCAATTTTGTTGACATTTTCGACCAATGTCGTGCTGAGGTAACTTTCTTGCATAAACAAGGAGGAAAGATCATATTGGCGTGCTATAGCCATTGCAATGCTATAGAATGTGGCTGAAAAACTAAATTTTATTGACATTTTCGACTAATCTCGTGGTTAGCTACCTTTCTTGCATATATAAGGAGGAAGGATTCAATTCACTTGCTATATCCGCCGCAATGCTGTAGTATCTGGATGGAAAGTTCAGTTTTATTGACATTTTCCACTAATATTGTGGTGAGTTAGCTTGCTTGCATAAATAAGGAGGAAAGATTCTGTTCGCGTGGTATAGGCATTGCAATGCTATCGAACCTGGAAGGAAAATTCAATTTTATTGACATTTTCGACTAATATCGCGGTGCGCTAACT
>NW_016937754.1:0-538 GCF_001483705.2 Eufriesea mexicana
CTGGCAACAAGGTGGCTGTACTTGCCATTGGATTGAACGCGTTAGGCGATCTATTCACCAAGCTATAACATATTATAGTTATTGCATAGACCTATTCTCTGGCAAGCAGATGGCTGTACTTGCCATTGGATTGAAGGCGTAGGGCGATCTATTCACCAAACTATAACAGGTTACAGATTTCGTATAGTCCTATTCTCTGGCAAGTAGATGGCTGTCCCTGCCATTGGATTGAAGGCGTAGGGCGATCTATTCACCAAACTATAACAGGTTACAGATTTCGTATAGTCCTATTCTCTGGCAAGTAGATGGCTGTCCCTGCCATTGGATTGAAGGCGTAGGGCGATCTATTCACCAAGCTATAACAGGTTATAGATTGTGAATAGACCATTTCTCTGGCATGTAGATGGCTGTACTTGACATTGGATTGAATGCGTTAGGCGATCTATTCACCAAACTATAACAGGTTACAGATTTCGTATAGTCCTATTCTCTGGCAAGTAGGTGGCTGTACTTGCCATTGGATTGAAGGCGTTAGGCG
>NW_016937755.1:0-267 GCF_001483705.2 Eufriesea mexicana
AAAATTGAATTTTTTCTGCCAGATTCAATACCTTGGCTATGGCTATAGCACGCCAGAAGAATAGTTAGTCTATATTTATACAAGAAAGTTAGGTGATCACGATGTTATTCGAAAAAATCAATAAAATTGTATTTTCGAGCCAGATTCTATATCATCGCATTGACTATAGCACGCCAGTAGAATCTTTCCTCCTTATATATGCAGGAAAGTAAGGTAACCACGATATTAGTCGAAAATGTCAATAGAAATGATTATTCCAGCCAGATT
>NW_016937756.1:0-1237 GCF_001483705.2 Eufriesea mexicana
TGGCTTTCTGCGTTCTACTCTTCGCTAACCTGTTCCGCATGGCTCTGAGGAGGGCAGGAATGGTTTTCGCGGCACGTCAAGTTGAGTCAGGTCGCTTTCGGTTATGCTACGTTTGGCTATGTTAGGACAGGGTAGCTTTATTTCTGTGGTATACACTGCAGTCCGGTGGATTTCTGGGCTGTACGTTGCTATACTACACTCTGCTGGAATATCGGGTGGCCAGCAGTAGTGGTCGCCGCACGCTAGGTTGAGATATTTTACGTTTGACTTGGTTAGGTTGGGCTACGTTTGGTACGGATGGCTTCGACTTTTGCGCTATACACTGCTGTTCGGAGTATTTCTGCTCTCTACGGTGCTCTACTATATTGTGCTTAGTGATGGGAGTGCCAGCAATATTGGTCTCGGCACCATATTAGGCTTAGATGCGTTACGTGCAGTTAGTATAGGTATGGCTAATTTCGGAAATGGTAGCCCTGACTTTCGTGCTACAAACTGCTATTAGGCGGTCTTATGCGCTCTAGTGTGCTCTAGAATGCTCTGCTTGGCTCTGGGGAGCGCGGCGATAGTGGTCTCGGCACGATATGTTGAGATGGGCTGCGATTGTTTAGGTTAGATTCGGCAAGGTAAGGCACGGGTTCCTTTGTCTTCCCTGCTATACACTGTAATGCGTTGGATTTCTGCGCTTTGCCGTGCTCTAGTATATTTTGCTCGGCTCTGGTGGTCAGGCAATAGCGGTCTCAGGTTAGGCAACTTTGGCTTTTGTGCTATACAATGCTGTTCGTTGGATTTATGCGCTCTAATGTGCTCTAGTATGCTATGCTGGACCACACGAAGGCCATCGATAGCGGTCGCGGCGGGTTAGTTTGTGTTGGACTACATTTGATTAGGTTAGGATATGTCATGTTACGTTGGAGTATCTATGACTTTTATTCTATACACTGCAATGCGGCGTATTTCTGCGCTCTACTGTGCTGTAGTACATTCAGCTTGGCTCTCAAATGGCCAGCGGTAGTGGTCGCGGCACCATACGTTGACCTACCCTACGTTTGAGTTGGTCAAGTTAACTTTGGTTAGTTTGCGATAGTTACGATTGTTATGCTATGCACTGCGATTATGTGGATTTCTGGGCTCCACTGTCCTCTAAAATGACCCGCTCGTCTCTGTGGAGACGAGTAATAGTGGACGTGGCGCGTTAGTTTGGGCTATGTTATGATTGGTTAGGTTATGGTTGGCAATG
>NW_016937757.1:0-583 GCF_001483705.2 Eufriesea mexicana
CCAAACCAACAGCACATAATCAAACATAGCCTAACTTAACCTAACGTGCCGGGACAGCTAATGTTGCCCACAACAGAGCCGAGCAGGGCACACTTGAGCGGAGTAGGGCGCAGAAACAAAGCGAATAGCTGCGTTCAGCGGAATTTAAAACTACCCTGTCCAAGCTTAGCCAGAACCAACGTAATCGAACGTAGCCTGACTCATCTTAACGTGCCTATACCACTATTGCTGGCATTCGCAGAGCCAAACTAAAAGCATTAGAGCACTGCAGATGGCAGAAATCCACATAACAGCAGCCTATAGCACTAGGGTCAAATCTACCTTCTCATGACTTAGGCATCCGTAGCATAACAGAACGTAACCTGTCCCTACCCATCGTGCCGCGATCACTATTCTGGCCTGCCCGGATTCAAGCTGAAGTGGAGAGTTGAACGCAGACATCCACATAATCGCAGTGTATATCAGAAAAGTCAAAGCGATCCAAGCCACTGCCGAACCAACACAACATACGTAAACATAACTTGACTCAAACTAACGTATCGAGGCCGCTATTTTTGCCCTCCCGATTGCCAAGCAGGACATA
>NW_016937758.1:0-265 GCF_001483705.2 Eufriesea mexicana
AGCAAAACCTAACGTGCCAAGACAACTATTACTGGCCACCGCAGAGTCTGGCAGATCGTATTATAGCACGGTAGAGTGCAGAAATCCAACGAATAGCAATGTACACCGCAAAAGTCAAAGTAGGGTATCCTAACCGAGCCAAGCTTATCGCATACAAACGTAACTTAAGTAAATCTAATATGACGAGACCACTATTGCTCCCCTCCACAGAGGAAAGCGGAATGCAATATAGCAAAGTAGAGCGCAAGGATCCACAGCATGGTAG
>NW_016937759.1:0-499 GCF_001483705.2 Eufriesea mexicana
AGATCACAGGAATCCATCGAACAACAGTGTACGGCACGAAAGTGGAGGCTATACTAGCGAAACGAAGCTTAACCCGACCGAACACATCGTCACATAACCCAACCTAACGTCCCGCCGCCGCCATTACCAGTTACCCCAGTGCCATGGAAAGCATATTAGAGCACTCTATAGGCGCAGAAATACGGGGAATAGCAGTGTATAGCACAAAAGTCAAAGTAGCCACTCCAAACCTGGTCAAACGTAACATATACACACGGAACCTAGCACAGCCTAACATGACGAGGCCACTATTGCAGTCCTTCACAGGGACAAGCGGAGTGTACTAGAGCACCGTAGTGCGCACAAATCAACCACACTGCAATGAATAGCGAAAAAGCAATAGACATCCTAACCTAAACCTGACATAAACAAACCTATCAAAATGTAGTATTGCTCTACATATCGTGCCACGACCACTGCTCCTGTCCTTCCCAGAGCAAAGCAGAATGTAGTAGAACAT
>NW_016937760.1:0-946 GCF_001483705.2 Eufriesea mexicana
GTCAATAAAATTGAATTTTCCAGCCAGATTCTATAGCACTGCAATGGCTACAGCACGCCAATATAACCTTTCCTAATTATTATACAAGAAAGTTAACTCACCACGATATTACTCGAAAATGTCAATAAAATCGTGTTTTCCAGCCAGTTCCTATAGCTTTCCAATGGCTATAGCACGCGAATGTAATCTCTCCTCCTCATTTAGGCGAGAATGTTAGCTCACCACGATATAAGTGGAAAATGTCATTAAAATTGAATTTTCCAGCCAGATTCTATAGCATTGCGAAGGCTATAGCACGCCAATAGAACCAATCCTCCTTATTTATGAAAGAAAGCTAGCTCACCAAGGTATTAGTCGAAAATGTCAATAAAATTGAAATCTTGAGTCACGTATTCTCCAGACAGATACTATAGCATTGCGGTGGATATACCACGCCAATATAGTCTTTCCTCCTTCTTTATGAAAGAAAGTAAGCTCACCACGATACTAGCCGAAATTGTCAATAATATTGATGTTTCCCTCCAGTTTCTATAGCATTGCAAAGGCTATAGCACGCCAATAGAATCTTTCCTCCATATTTATGCAAGAAAGCTAGCTCACCACGATACTAGGTAAAAGTGTCAAAAAATTGAATTTTCCAGCCTGATTGTATAGCATTGCAATGGGTATAGCACGCCAATGGTATCTTTCATCCATATTTAAGCAAGAAAGTTAGCTCACCACGATATTAGTCGAAAATGTCATTAAAATCGTATTCTCCCGACAGATTCTATAGCATGGCGGTGGCTACAGCACGACATTACAATATTTCATCCATGTTTAAGCAAGAAAGCTACCTAACCACGATACTAATTGAAGATGTCAATAAGATTGAATTTTCCATCCAGATTCTATATCATTGCAATGGCTATAGCATGCCAATAGAATCTTGCCACCTTATTTATGC
>NW_016937761.1:0-358 GCF_001483705.2 Eufriesea mexicana
CTGATGATAAAAGTTTCATTGCAATTCTAGAATGGCAATAGAATGAACCATTAACGCTCGAGATATTGACAAATAACCGAATGGCAGTGAGTACAGCTTTCATCACAATTGTTTAGTCGGTGGACCAAATGGATAACTGGTAATAAAAATTTAATAGCAATTCTGGAATGAGAAATGTATAATACCGTTATGGCGAGACGTATTTGCATCGGACAGCATGGTTTTCTGTACATCCACCAATAGAGCACTGTAGCCACTGGCCTAACCTTCTCAGTGACGATTCAAGTCCTTTTGAAATTCTAGAAAGGCAAAGGACTGACACATTATCGCTCTAGATATTAACATCTGACGAAACAGC
>NW_016937762.1:0-507 GCF_001483705.2 Eufriesea mexicana
ACCGTAACAGCCAGAGATATCTTAACCAAACCAGTCCAAAGCTAACACAACCAAACGTAGGATGTCTAAATCTTTCGAGCCGGGACCTCTACCACTGGCCACCACGGAGCCAAGCAGAACATACTAGAGCACGGTAGAGCGCAGAAGTTCACCGAATATCCGTGTACAGCGCGAAAGTCGGAGCCATACTTACTAAACGTAACCTAATCTAACCTAACCATACGTAACCTATCCAAACCAAACGTGCCACGAAGAATATTGCTCGCATCGCCGGAGTCGAGTAGAGCATTGCATAGCAACGAAGTTGGCGGAAATCCAGCGAATACCAACGTATAGCACAAAAGTCAATGTCATCCTGAACAAACCAGGTCTGACCCGACCTAAATCAAACGTAGATTAACTAAACCTAACGAGCTGAGACCTCTATTGCTGGCATCGACTGTACCAAGCAGAACATATTACATCATAGTTGAGGGCTGAAATCCACCGAATAGCAGTGTATAGCGC
>NW_016937763.1:0-1376 GCF_001483705.2 Eufriesea mexicana
TCAATGAAATTATATTTTCCAGCCAGATTCTACAGCAATGCAATGGCTATAGCGCGCCAATTGTATCTTCAATTCTTATTTATGCAAGAAAGATAGCTCACCACGATATTAGTCAAAAATGTCATTAAAATTGAATTTTACAACCACATTCAATATCATTGCAATGGCTACAGCATGCCAAAAGGATCATTCCTCCTTACTTATGCAAGAAAGTTAGCTCACCACGATATTAGTCGAAAATGTCAATAAAATTGAATTTTCCATGCAGATACTATGGAAATGCAATGGATTCAGCACGCCAATAACATCCACCCTCCTTGCTTATGCAGAAAAGGTAGCTCACCACGATATTAGTCGAAACTGTCAATAAAATTGTACTCTCCAGGCAGATTCTACAGCATAGTGTAATGGCTATAGCGCGCCAATTGATTCCTTCTTCCTTATTTACGCAAGAAGGTTGGCTCGTCACGACATTAGTCGAAAATGTCAATAAAATTGGGATCTCCAGCAAGATACTATAGCATTGCAATGCCTCTAGCACGCCAACAGAATCTTTCCTCCTTATTTATGCGAGAGACATAGCTCACAACGATATTAGTCGAAAATGTCAATAAATTTGAATTTTCCGTCCTGATTCTATAGCGTCGCAATGGCAATAGCACGCCGATAGTATCTTTCCTCCTTAGTTATGCAAGAAAGTGAGCTCACCACCATATTATTCGAAAATGTGAATAAAACTGAATATTCCATCCAGATACTACAGAAATGCAATGGTTATAGCACGCCAATAACATCTACCCTCCTTATTTATGCAAAAAAGATAGCTCACCACGATATTAGACGAGAATGTCAATGAAATTACATTTTCCAGCCAGCTTCTACAGCATTGCAATGGCTATAGCGCGACAATTGATTCCTTCATTCTTATTTATTCAAGAAAGTTAGCTCACCACGATATTAGTCAAAAATGTCAGTAAGATTGAATTTTCCAGCCAGTTTCCAGATCATTGCAATTGCTATAGCACGATAATAGTATCTTTCCTCCTTATTTATTCAAGAAAGTTGGCTCATCACGATATTAGTCGAAAATGTCAATAAAATAGTACTATCCAACCAGGTTCTATAGCATTGCACAGGATATAGCTCGCCAATAGAATCTTCCCTCCTCGGTTATGTGAGAGAGTTAGATCACCACGATATTAGTCGGAAATGTCAATAAAATTGTACTATCCAGCCAGATTCTATAGCATTGCAAAGGATATAGCACATCAATAGAATCTTCCCTCCTCAATTATGCAAGAGAGTTAGATCAGCACGATAGTAGTCGAAAATGTCAATAAAATTGTACTATCCAGCCAGATTCTATAGCATTGCAA
>NW_016937764.1:0-727 GCF_001483705.2 Eufriesea mexicana
ATATTTTCGGGCACCGAAGAGCACAAGCATCCGACGAATAACAGAGTATATCACAAATGTAGCAGAGCCATTAACCTAACTTTACCTAACCTAACATACACGTACGTTGCGTGACACAACATAACGTGCTGATACCACAATTGCTGGCATCCGCAAAGCCAAGCAGAATGTAGTAGAGCAGAGCAGAGAGCACAAAAGGGTCGAGTAGAGTATAGTAGACCAATGATGAACGCAGAAATCCCCCGAATAGTAGTGTATAACGTAAAATTCGAAGTTACCCTATCCTTACCTAACCAAACGTAACATAACCAAAGGTAACATAACCCAACCTAGCGCGCCGAGGCCACTGCTTCTGCATTGCCCAGAGCGAAGCATAGAGTATTAGACCTCGGTAGAACGCAGAAATCCACCGAAAATCACTGTATATCACAAAAGTCAGAGCTATCGTCTCCTAACCAAGCCAATCGTAATATATACAAAGGTAACCTAACTGAACCTAAAGTGTTGCGACTGCTATTGCTGGCCTGCACAGAGAGCACAGAGCTAAGCAGAACATATTAGAGCAGAGTAGAACGCTGGAATCCACGGAATAGCAGTGTTGAGCACAAAGGTCAATTCTATTCTTTCCTAACCTCACCAAATGTAACATAAACGAACGTAACGCGACACAACCTGGGGAGCCACGTCTAGTATTGCTGGCCTCGCGAGAGCTGAGATGGAAATGTTA
>NW_016937765.1:0-4675 GCF_001483705.2 Eufriesea mexicana
CGTGCGCCCACCATTCCATACATTCATCCATACATCCATACATACATACATCCATACATACATAAATCCATACATACATCCATCCATACACCCGTCCGTACATACATGCATCCTTACGTCCACACATCCATGCGTCTATAGAACCAACCATCCGAACTTACAACCGTCGATGCATGCACCCATCCATACATCCTTACATACATCCATACACACATCTTTAACTGCGTCCAAAAATACATTCATTCATACACACACACATTCATACATACATCCATACATCCATCCATCCATACACCAATCCATCCATCCATGCATCCGTTCAGCCACCCATCCCTTCACCCACTCTTCAGCTCTTCCCCGCATCCATTCATCCACCCGATCATCCAAACATTCATACATACATCCATCCATACATCCATCGATCCACACATTCATACATATATACATCCACCCATTCGTACATCCATACATCCATCCATACATACATCTATCCGCCATTCCATACATCCATGCATACATCCATACATACATCTACACATACATCCATACATACATCCATCCATCATCCCAGCCACAAATCCATCCAACAATACATCCATTCATCCATACATTAATACGTCCATACATCCGTCGATGCGCACATCCATCCATCCATACGTGCACCCTACGATACGTCCATACATCCATACATCCACCCACCCATACATCCATCGAGCCATACATCTATCCATCCATACATCAATCCATCAATCCATTCATCCATCCTTACATTCATACATACATCAATACATCCATCCATCCATTCATACATCCATACATCCGTACATCCATACATTCGCGCATCCATACATGCATACATATTCACATCCATACAGCCATACATCCGTACATACATCCATACATACATCCACAAAAACTACCATACATACATCCATGCATACAACCTTACAAACACCCATACACACACCCATGCATACATCCATACATACATCCATACGAACATCCATAGATATATCCATACATACACCTGTACATACATACATACATCCATCCATACATGCATCCATACATACGCCCTTCCATACACTCATCCATACATCCATACATATGTCCGTTCATACATCCATCCATACATCCATACATACATCCATACATTCATCCATACATACTCCGATTCATACATGCATACACACATGCATACTTCCGTACATCCGTCCATCCATACATCAATCCATCCGTACATCCACCCATCCATACAGCCGCCCATCCATACATACATCCATCCATCCATCCATCCTTCCATACATCCATACATCCAAACATCCACAGCAGCCGCCCATCCATACATACATCCATCCTTCCATCCATCCTTCCATACATCCATACATCCAAACATCCACACATCCATACATCCATCGATCCACACATCCTTCCATCCATACGTCCATCCACCACTGCATCCATCCATCCATGCATCCATGCACACGTCAAAGCACAGATCCATACATACACGCATACATTCATCCATACATACATCCGTACATACATTCTTACAAACATCCATACATACATCCATACACACATCCACACAAACGTCCATACTTCCGTACATCCATCCATCCAAACATCAACCCATCCATACATCCATCGATCCTTACAACCGTCCAACCATACATCCTTTCACCAATCCATCCATCCTTCCATGCATGAATACACACACCAACACACAGAAACATACATACACCTGTACATTCATCCATACATGCATCCATACATACATTCTTGCATACATCCATAAATACATCCATTCATACATAAATACAAACATCCATACATACATCCATGTATACATCCATACGTTCGTCCTTACAAGCATCCGTACATACATCCGTTCTTCCGTCCATCCACCCATCCATTCGTCCACCCACACATACCCATCCATACATCCATCGATCCTTACAACCGTCCAACCATACATCCTTTCACCAATCCATCCATCCTTCCATGCATGAATACACACAACAATACACAGAAACATACATACACCTGTACATTCATCCATACATGCATCCATACATACATCCATACATCCATACATCCACACACCCAAACTTCCATAAGTCTATCCACCCATAAATCGTACATCCGTAAATTCGTACATCCATACATGCATACATACATACATCCATACATCCATACATCCACACACCCAAACTTCCATAAGTCTATCCACCCATACACTCATCCACCCATACATACATACATACATGCATACATACACCCACCAGTCCATACATTCATCCACACATCCGTACATCCATCCATCCATACTCCCGTCCATCCATCCATGCATCCTTGCATCCACCCATTCTTTCACCCCCTCTTCAGTTCATCCAACCATGCATTCATCCACCCGCGCATCCATACATCCATACATGCGTAATTACATACATCGTTACATGCTCTCATACATTCATTCGTCCATACTTCCATACATACATAGTTAGATACATCCACACATATATCCATTCATACATCCATACATACATTCTTACATACATCCATGCATACACCAGAACATACATCCATACATACATCCATGCATACTGCCATACATACATCCCCACAAACACCCATACATACATCCATACATACATCCATACTTCCGTCCATCCGTCCATCCATACCTCAATCCTCCCATACATCCATCCACCCATACAACCATTCATCCATACATACATCCATCCATACATCCATCTTGCCATACATCCAGCCATTCATACATCCACCCATCCTTACATCCATCGAACCATACATCCATCCAACCATACATACATCCATACATAAATCCATACATCCATCCAACCATATAACCATTCATTCATACATCCATTCATACGTACATCCATACATCCATACATAACCCATACACACATCCATACATACATCCATCCATAAATCCACACATACATCTATACACACTTCCAGACATACATGAATAGATATATCCATACATACATCCGTACATATATAAATACATCCATCCATGCATGCATCCATACCTACGCCCTTCGATCCATCCATGCAACCGTACTTCCACCCGTCCTTTCACCTACTATTCTGTTCATCCACACATCCACTCATCCGCCCGAACATCACCTACGCCCTTCGATCCATCCATGCAACCGTTCTTCCACCCGTCCTTTCACCTACTATTCTGTTCATCCACACATCCACTCATCCGCCCGAACATCCATCCTTCCATACATCTATCCATCCATACATCATCCCATCCATACGTCCATCGATCCATACATCCATCGATCCATACATCCATCCATCCATACATCCATACAGCAAACCATCCAACCACCCATCCATGCATATATCCATACATACACAAGTACATACATACATCCATACATACGTCCATCCATACATATATCCATCCATACATCCATACATACATCTATACATGCATCCATACGTCCATCCATCCATACATACATGCATACATACTTCCATACATCCACACAACCATATATCCATAAACCCATCAATCCGGACATCCATCCATCGATACATCCATCCATCTACACATCCATACATACATGAATACATACATCCATCCATCGATACATCCATACATATATACATCCATACATCCACACATCCGTACATCCATACATTCGTACATCAATACACCCATACATCCATACAAACATACATCCATGCATCCACCCATCCATACATCCATCGATCCATACATCCATACAACAATCCGTCCATATACCCATCCATACATCCATACATACATCAACACATATATCCATACATACACATATACATTCGTCCATACATACACCCATACACACATCCATACAAACATCCATCCATACATCCACACATGCATCTATACACACATCCATACATACATTCATAGATATATCCATACATACATCCGTACATACAACCTTACACCCATCCATACATCCATACATATACATCCATACACCCATATATCCGTACATCCATGCATTCCTACATCCATACATACATACATCCATACATCCTTACATCGATTCATCCATACATACATACATCCATACATCCATACTAACATACATCCATACATACATCCATCCATACATCCATCTTGCCATACATCCAGCAATCCATACATCCACCCATCCATACATCCATCGAACCATACATCCATCCAACCATACATACATCCATACATACACCCATACATACATTCATACATACATCCATCCATACAGCTATACATACATCCATAAATATATACATACAGACAACCGTACATACATCCAGACATCCATCAATACATGCATCCACACATACCCCCTTCCATCCATCCGTCCATACACCCATACATACATCCATGCATACATCCATACATAGATCCATGCATACATCCATACATACATTTATACATACATCCACACATACATCCATCAATTCACCCATCCATAATTCCATCCACCATCCGATCCATCCATTCATACATCCATACATACATCAACACATACATCCGTACATGCACCCATACATCCATTCTGCCATGCATCCGTCAATCCATACATACATCCATCCACACATCCTTACATCCATAAATCCGTCCAACCATACAACCATCCATCCATACATACAC
>NW_016937766.1:0-272 GCF_001483705.2 Eufriesea mexicana
AATCTGGTTGGAAAATTCGATTTTATTGACATTTTCGACTAACGTCAAGGTCAGCAAACTTTCTTGCGTAAATAAGGAGGAAAGTTTCAATTCACTTGCTATAGCCGTCGCAATGCTATAGAATCTGGCTGGAAAGTTCAATTTTATTTACATTTTCGACTAATATTGTGGTGAGTTAACTTGCTTGCATAAATAAGGTGGAAGGAATCTGTTGGCGTGGTATAGGCATTGCAATGCTGTAGAATCTGGCTGGAAAATTCAATTTTATTGAC
>NW_016937766.1:308-567 GCF_001483705.2 Eufriesea mexicana
AGCAAACTTTCATGCATAAATAAGGAGCAAAGATTCAATTCACTTTCTATAGCCGTCGCAATGCTACAGAATCCGGTTGGAAAGTTCAATTTCATTGACATTTTCGACTAATCTCGTGGTGAAATAACTTTCTTGCATAAATAAGGAGGAAGTATACTGTTGGCGTGCTGTAGGCATTACAATGCTGCATAATCTCACTGGAAAATTCAATTTTATTGATATTTTCGGATAATGCCGCGGTGAGCTATCTTCCTTGCAT
>NW_016937767.1:0-2835 GCF_001483705.2 Eufriesea mexicana
ACTCTTCTCAGCTCTAGGAGCCAGAGATAGTGGTCATGGAACGACAGGTTGAGTTAGGTAACGATTGGTAGCATTACGTTTTGCTAGGTTAGGAGAGGATAGCTTTGACTTTTGCGCTGTGCACAGCTTTTCGGAGGAGTCCTACACTCTGTTGTGATGTGATATTCCCAGCTTTGCTCTGGAGTTACCAGAAATGGTGGCCGCAGCGCGTTATTTTGAGTTAGGTTACGTTTGGTTATGTTATGTGTGTTTGGGTTCGGTGTGGTTAGCGTTGACTTTATTGGCATAGATTGATATGCTTTGGATTTCTGCGCCCTACTGCGCTCTAATTCGCCCTGCTTGGTTCTGTGGAGGCCAGCAATAGTGGACGTTGGAATGGGACATGTTCCGTTTGGTAGTGTTAGGTTAGTTTTGGTCAGGTAACCATGCCACTGACTTTACTGCCTCTACACTGCCAACCGAAGGACTTGTGCGCTCTACACTCCTTTAATATTTTCTGCATGGTGATCGAGAGGAGAGTAATATTGTTCCTGGCACGTTAAGCTGGATTTGAATGCGTTTGGTTATCTTACGTGTTGTTACGTTCGGATAGGATAAATCCGACTCTTGTGCCACACACGGCTATTCGGTGGATTCCTGTGCCCTAGATTGCTCTACTGTACCCTGCTCGACTCTGATGTGGCCAGCAATAGTGATCACGGCACTATAGGTTATGTTAGGTTACGTTTGGTTATGCTAGGTTTGGTTAGGTTCGGTAATGATGGCTTTGACCTTTGTGCTTTACACTGCGGTTCTTTGGAAGCCTGCGATCTCCTTTCCTCCAATATGCTCTACTCGACTCTGGCGAAGCCAGCAATAGTGGTCGTGGCACGAAAGGTAGAGTTAGGTTACGTTTGTTAAGGTTAGGTTGGGTTAGGTTAGGGGAGGATTGCCTTGACTTTTGTGCTATACACAGCTATTCGGTGGACATCTGCGCCATACTGTGCTCTAGGATGTGCGGCCTGGCTATTCGGAGCCCAGCAATATTTGTAGCGGCAGGTTATGTTGAGTCAGGCCTTGTGTGGTTAGGTTCCGGTGGTTTGGGTTTGGCTCGGTTTGCTTAGACCTTTCTGATATACACTGCCATTCTACGGATTTCTGCACTCTGCTGTCTAATATGTTCTGCATGGCGATGGGCATGCCAGCAATAATGGACTCGGCGCGTTGGGTTCACTTATTCCACGTACGGACAGGTTAGGTTAGGACATGTTGGGTTAGGGTTTCATTGTCTTTAGTGCTATACGATGCTATTTGGTTGCTTTCTGCGCTCTATTCTGCTCCAGTATATACTTTATTTCTCTGAGGTGTCCAGCTACAGTGGTCTCGGCACGTTAGGATAAGCTACGTTACGCTTCTTTATATTACGTTTGGATAGGTTGGGGCAGGTTAGAGTTGACCCTTGTGCTATACGCTGCTGTTCGGAGGATTCCTGTGCTCTGCTTTGCTCTGCTGTACTCTGCACGATTATGGGGAAGCCAGTAATAGTAGTCTCGCCGCGTTAGGTTTAGCTGGCTACGTTTGGTTAGGTTATGTTTGCCTGGGTTAGGTTTGGATAGATTCGGCTTACGTCGTGCACACTGCTTCTCGGTGGGTTCCTGCGCTCTGCTGCGCTCCAATCTGAGCTGCTTGGCTCCGTGCAGGTCAGCAATAGCGGTCTCGGCACGTTAGGTTGAGACAGATTACGTACGGTCACGTTACGATTGGCCAGGTTAGGATAGGGTAGCTCTGACTTATGCACCGTCATTCGGCGGATTTCTGCGCTCCACACTTCTCTAACATGCTCTGCTCTGTTAGATTCGGGTTGGACAGGTTAGTTTAAGATATCTTCCACTCTTGTACTACACGAGGAAATGCGGTGGGTTACTGCGCTCTACTGTGCTGCAGTAAATTCTGCTTGCCTCTGGGGAGAGAAGCAATGGTCTTCTCGGCAGGGTAGGTTGAGCTAAGCTACGTTCTGTTGTGCTACGTATGGTTATGTTGGGATATGGTAGCTTCGACATTTGTGCTATGCATTGCAGTTCCATTGATATCTGCCCTCTACTCCCCTCCAATATATCCTACTTGGCTCTGGTGCGGGCAGCAGTTGTTATCTCAGAACATTTGGCTGCGTTATGTTACGTTTGGTTTCGTTACGTTTGGCCTGGTCAGGACAGGATTGCTTTGACTTTTGTGCTGTACGACACGTCAGGTTTTGTCAGGTGACCCTCGGATAAGTAACGTCAGGTTACGTTTGGACGGGCTAGCTTTTACTTCTGTCCTATGCACTGCAACTCGGTGGATCTCGGCGGTCTACTATGCTCTAGTATGTTCTGCTTCCCTCTGGGATGGCAGCAATATTGGTCTCGTCACGTAAGGTTGAGATATATTACGTTTGGCTATGTCTCGTTTGGATAGGTTAGGATAGGATAGCATTGTCTTTTATGCTGTACACTGCTGCTCGTTGGATTTCAGCGGTCTACATTGCACAAATATCGTGCCACGACAGCTATTTCTAGTCTCCCTGCAATCGAGCATAGTATTGTAGATCTACGACGAGCGCAGGACCTCAACGGATAGCAGTGCGTAGCACAAAATCCAAAGTTATACTATACAAACATAACCAAACGTGACATAACCAATCTTAGACTAACACAATCTAACGCGCCACGGCCACCAATTCTAGGCTCGCCAGAGCAAAACGGAGAATATTATATTTCAGTAGAGCGCAGAAACCCACCGAATAGCATTGTATAGCACAAAAGTGAGAGCCATCCTTCCCAACGTCAATCCTAACGTGCTGAGACCAGAAATACTGCC
>NW_016937767.1:3890-7166 GCF_001483705.2 Eufriesea mexicana
GGACGCACTAGAGAGGTGCAGAGTATAGTAGGGAACAGTAGAGCGCAGAAAGCCGCCAAATAACAACGTACTCCACAAAAGTCGAAGACACTCTAACCTAACCAGACATAATCTAACATAACCACACGTAGAATAATTAAGCCTAACGAGAAGAGACCACAGTCGCTGGCCTCCACAATGCCAAGCAGGAGAGATTAGAGCACTATAGGGCGCAGAAATTCACGAAATTGCAGTGCATAGCACAAAAGTCAAAGCCATCGTGACCAAACATAGCCTAACCTGACATAACAAAGCGTAACGATGCTAAGCCCATCGTGCCACGACCGCCATTGCAGGTCTCCCCACACACGAGCAGGGTACAGGAGAGCAACGAAGAGCAGATAAATACACCGCATAGCAGTGTATAGCACAAAAGTCAAAGATATCTTATACTATCCCAGCCAAACGTGACATAACCGGCCGTAACCTAACAGAGCCTAGCGCGCCCCGGACATTATTCTTGGACTCCCCAGAGGAAGGCAGAGAATATTAGATAACAGTAGAGCGCAGATATCCACCGAATAGCAGTGTATACCCAAAAGTCAAAGCTAACCTGGCCTAACCTAACCAAACATAACATGAGTCAACCTAACCTGCCGAGAGCATTATTCCTGGCCACCACAGAGGCAAGCAGATTGTGATAGCGCACAGAAGAACACAGAAGTCCATAGAATAGCTGTGTCCTGCACAAAAGTCAAAGCTATCCTGTCCCAAACTAACATAACGTAACTCGACCAAACGTAACCTGACTCACCCTAACGTCCCGAGACCACTATTGCTGCCGTCCTCAGAGCAAAGCAGAACGTATTAGAGGAGACTAGAGCGTAGGAATGCGTAGAGTCGCAGTGCATAGCACAAAAGTCGAAGCTACCCTAACCTAACTGAGACAAACGTAACGTAAGCGAGCGGAGCCTATCTCTACCTAACGTGCCGGGAACAATATTACTTGCCTCTTCAGATCCAAGCGGAATACACTAGGGTAAAGCAGATCGCTGTAATTCACCACATTGCTGTGTATATCACAAAGGCCAAAGATGCCCTAACCTAACCTTACCAAACGTAATATAACCAAACGTAACATAACTCAACCTATCGTGCCCCGACCACTATAACTGAACTCCGCGTCACCAGGTCGATCATATTAGAGGAGAGCAGAGCGCAGTAGTCCATTGAACGGCAGTGTACAGCACAAAAATCAAATATGTCCTAACCATACCCAAACAAACCTATCTAAGCGAAAAGTAACCTAACCCAACATAACGCGCCGCGGCTACTATTCCTGGCACCCCAGAGCAAAGCAGGGAATAATATTGGAGTGTATGGCGCAGAAATCTCTATAATGTCAGTGTACATCAGAAAAGTCAACGATATTCGAGCCCAACCTAAGCTAACATAACAAAACCTAACGTAGCGAAACTTAATGTAACGTGCCGCGACCGCTATTGGTGGCCTTCCCAGAGCCAAGCACAGCATATTAGGGCACAGCGGAGTGGAGAAATCCACCGGAGAGTAGTGCAAAGCGCAAAAGTCAATGCTAACCTATCCAAACCTAACCTAACCTAACCTAACCGAACGTAACACAACAAAACCTGTCGTGCAACGACCGCCATGGCTGTCCTCCCCTGAGCCGAGATGAGCATAGTAGAGCAACGAAGAGCGCAGTAATCCGCCGAATAGAAGTGTATAGCACCAAAGTCAAAGTTACCCTGTCACGTTATCACCAAACGTAACGCAACCAACCGTAACCTAACAAAACCTAACCTTCCTAGACCACTATTGCTGCCTCCCCATTGCCAAGCCGAACGTATTAGCGGAGAGTGGAGCGCTGGAATGTATAGAATGGCAGGGGTAGCAGAGAGGTCAAAGGTTTCCAAACCAAACGTATGCCAACATAACCTAACCAAACGTGACGTGACTGCACCTAACCTGTCACGGTCACTATTTCTGGCATACCCAGAGCAAACCAGGGCATATTAGAGCACAGCAGGGGGCAGGAATTTACCGACTAGGTGTGCACAGCACGAAAGTCAAGGCTACTCTGACCAAATTTAACCTAACCAGGCATAGCCAAACTTAACATTGCTCTACCTAACGTGCCACGACCGCTATTGCTTGCGTTCCGAGTGTCGAGGAGAGTATAGCTGATCGCTGTAGAGAGCAGACATCCACCGAATAGCAGTGTGTGGCACAAAAGTCGAAGATCTACTATCCCAACCTAACCAAGCGTCGCATAACCGAACGCAACCTAACCCTGCCTAGCGAGCCGAAACCACTACTGCTGGCCCCCTATAGCCTAGTTGAATATACTAGAGCACAGTGGAGTGCGAAATCCCACCGAATAGCGGTGTATTGATCAGAAAGCCAAAGAAACCGTGACCTAACATGAATTAACACAGACAAACCAAACCAGAACAAAGTAAACCTAACGAGCCGAGCCCACTATTGCTGGTCCCCCCATCGCCAATCAGAACATGTTGGAGGACTGTAGAGAGAAGAATTACTCAGAATGGCAATGAACTGTAGAAAGGTCAGAGATATTCTAACATAGCACAGGATCACCTAACCTAACCAAACGTAACCTAACACAACCTAACGTCCCGAGAATAGTGCTGGCCTCTGCGGAGCCAAGCGGAATATACGAGAGCGCAGAAGTGCGCAGAAAGCCAACGCATTGCAGTTTATATCAGAAAAGTCAAAGGTAACTTGACCAAACCCAACCAAACCTAACCTATCCGAACGTATCTTAAGTCAAAATAACGAGCCAAGACCACTATTGCTGACCACCCCAGAGACAAGCGGATGCTAGTAGAGCTACGCAGACAGCAGATATCGACCGAATAGCGGTGTATAGCAGAAAATGCGAAGCAATTCCTAACAAACTTGACCAAACATAACCCACCCAAACGTACCATAACGCAGCCTAACGTGCCGCGACCACCATTGCTGGCGACCAAGGCACAAGCAGATTACGATTGAGTACATCAGAGGGCACAAGTCCGTCGGATAGCAGTGTTGAGCGCAAAAGTCAGAGCTATCCAAACCAGAACCAACCTAACCAAACCTAACGAAACGTATTCTAACTCAACGTACCGTGCGGACACCTCTATTGCTGGATTCCCCGGTGCCAAGCAGAACATATGAGTGCACAGTTGGGCGCAGAAATTAACCGTATAACACTGTATAGCACAAATGTCAAAGCTATACTTCCAAACGATACGAAACACAACGTAAACGAAC
>NW_016937768.1:0-2094 GCF_001483705.2 Eufriesea mexicana
TGTACTCTGCAGTGCGCTGGATACCGGCAATGTAATGTGCACAAACGTTTTCTGCTTGGCTCCGTGGGGCCACTAATGGCGGTCCGGGCACTTTAGGTTTAGTTATGTTACGGTTGGTTACGTCACTTTCGCTAGTTTAGGGTAGGATAGCTTCGAAGTTTGTGCTATGCACCTCTACTCGGTGGATTTCTGGGCTCTACCGTGCTCTGATATTTTCTGCTTGTCTCTAGGGATGACAGCAGTAGTGGTCTCGGCACACTGGGTTGAGACATATTACGTTCGGTTATGTGAAGGTTGGTTATGTTATATTTGTTATGTTATGTATATTGTTATATTATGATATGTTGGTATGTTAGGATAGGTTAGTTTTGACTTTTGCGCTATACACTGCAATTAGGCGCATTTCTATGATCTACTATGCGCTAATATTTTCTGCCTGGCTCTAGGGACGCCCGCAATAGTGGCCTCGGCACGTTTTGTTGAGTTTTGTCGCATTCGGTTATGCCAGGTTCTGATAGGATCCGTTAGGATATCTCCGACCATCGTACTGTACACCGTTGTTCTATGGATTCCTGCCCTCTACTGTGCTCTACTTTATTCTGCCTGGCAATTGCAAGGCGAGGACTAGAGTTCGAGGCATCTTTTGTTGAGTAGGCTACGTTTGACTTGGTTACATTTGTTTGGGCTAGGTTCGTACAGCTTTGACCGTTCTGCTATACGATGGGATCATATGGATTTCTGTGGTCTACTCTTCACAAATTTGGTCTGCTCGTCTCTTTGGAGGCTGGCAATAGTGGTCATGGCACGCTAGGTTGGGCTTGATTATGTTTGGTTATGTTACAATTGGTTAGGTTTGAATAGGATAGCCATGGCTCATGTGGTACACACTGCTATACGGTGGATTTCGCCGCGCTGCTGTGCTCTAATATTCTCCGCCTGGCTTTGGGCAGGCCACCAATATAGGTGCCTGCACATAAGATTGTGCTATGTTACGCCTGGTTAGGGTAGGTGAGGATAAGAACGGTAGGATAGCTCCGAATTTTGTGCTCTTCGGTGGATTTCTGCGTTCTACTTTGCCCTACTATACTCTGGTTGTCCCTGGCTATGCCAGCAGCAGTGGTCTCGAGTGTTGGAATGAGTAATGTT
Organism: Eufriesea mexicana; assembly: GCF_001483705.2. Taxonomy (NCBI): domain Eukaryota; kingdom Metazoa; phylum Arthropoda; class Insecta; order Hymenoptera; family Apidae; genus Eufriesea; species Eufriesea mexicana. The sequence goes on from NW_016937768.1 coordinate 1,147, forward strand.
ACGCAAAGCAATAGTGATCACAATTGCTGGCATCCCCGGAGCCAAGCAGAGCATATTAGAGAGATGTAGATCGCAGGAATCCACCGAATGGCGGTGTATAGCACAAAAGTCAAATCAATCCTATCCAAACGTAGCCAAACGTAACATAACCGTAAGCAATCTATCCCAATCTAAGGTGCGGAGACCACCATTGCTGGCATCGCCAGAGTCGAGCACAGTATAGTAGAGCACAGTGGAGCGCAGAAAGCCTCCATACAGCAACGTGTAGCACAAAAGTCAGAAATATACCATCCTAACTAAACCAAACGTAATATAAAGGAACGCAGCACAGCATATCCCGGCGTGCCGAGACCACTAATGCTGTCCTACACGGAGCCAAGCAGAATATACTAGAGCACAATAGGGCGCAGGAAGCCACCGAATAGCAGTGTATAGCACAAAAGACAAAGCCACCCTAACCAAACGTAACCAAACCCAGCCTACCGTAGCGTAACATAACACAGCATAAAGTGCCGCGATCACAAGGGATCCGCCGAATAGCGGCGTACAACCAAAAAAAACAGAGAAATCCTGACGAATCGTAACCTAACTTGACATAGGCACACGTAAACTAACTAAACCTATCGTGCCACTAACACTATTGCTGGTCTCCCCTGAGTCAAGCAGGTTATAGTAGAGCTACGTAGTGCGTACAAGTCCACCGAATAACAGTGTATTGCACACAAAACAACTCTTCCCCATCCGATCCTGACCATACCTAACCTAACCGAACGTAGCCTAACCAAGAGTAAAGTGCCGATACCTCTATTGCTGGCCTTCGCAGAGCCAAGCTGAACATATTAGAGCTTGTAAAGCGCAGAAGTACACAGAATCGCAATGTATAGTGGAAAAGTCGAAGGAAAAGTCGAAGCGGAATTCAAACATGGCCCAATGCAACGTAACCTAGCC
>NW_016937769.1:0-1442 GCF_001483705.2 Eufriesea mexicana
TTCGATTATTGTGCTATGCAGTGCGATCCTATGGATCTCCGCGCTCTACTCTCCTCTAATATGCTCTGCTTGGCTCTGAGGAGGGCAGCAACTGTGGTCTCGGAACGCTGGGCATAGTTCGGTTCCGTTTCTTTACGTTACGTTTGGCTAGGTTAGAGTAGGGCTGCTCAGACTTATGCGCTATACAATGACATGCGGTGGATGCCTGCGCTCTACTGCGCTGTACTTGGCTCTGCTTGGCTCGGAGGGGGGTGGGTGGGATGCAATATTGTCCTCGGCACGTTAGGTTCCCTTATGCTGAGTTCGGCTAGTTTACGTTTTGTTAGGTCAGTATATCACAGCTTCGACTATTGCGCAATACACTGCTATTTGGTGGCTTACTGCGCTCTACTGTCCTCTACTGCACTCTGCTCGGCTCTAGGGAGGACAGCAATTAAGGTTGCCGCTCGATAAATTTTGTTCGGTTACGTTTGGTCCGGCTGGTATAGGGTAGCTTAGACTTTTGTGCTATACACTGCCCTTCGGTGCATTTCTGCTTTGTACGTTTATCTACTGTATTCTGTTCATCCCTTGGGAGCCCAACAATGGTGGTCGCGGTACGACAAGTTCAGAAGTAGTACGGCCGGTTACGTTGGGTTACGTTGCGTAATTACAGGATAGCTCTGACCGTCTTGTTGTAAGCTGTTGTTAGGTGTATTTCTCCGCTCTACTGTGGTCTACTGCACTCAGCTCGAAGTTGTGGAGCCCAGCAATAGTAGTCTCGGCAGGTAATGTTGATTTAGGCTACGTTTGCTTGTGTTACGTTTGGTTTGGTTAGGTTAGGGCGGCTTTGACTTTTGTTCTATACACTGTAATTCCGTGGATTTCTGCTCTCTACTGTGCTCTAATATGCTTGCCTGGATCTGGTGGGGCCAGCAATGGTCGTCCCGCCACGTTAGTCTGAGTTACGCTACATTTGGTTGGGTTAAGTCTGTTTGGGTTAGGTATGGGCAGCTATGACTTTCGTGGTACACACTGCTATTCCGTGAACCTCTGCGCTCTGCCGTGCTCTACTATAATCTGCCCGACTTTGTGGCGGCAAGCAACGGTAGCCGTCGCGCGATAAGTTCAGTTGAGTTACGCTTGGTTATGTTACGTTTGGATTGCTTACGAGAGGTTGGCATTGACTTTTGTGAAGTACACTGCCATCCGGTGCATTTCTGCGCCCTACATTGCTCTACTATGCTCTGCACGTCTATGGGAAAGCCAGTAATAGCGGACTCGGGTCGTTAGGTTTAGCTTGTGTACGTTGGGTTGTGTTATGTTAGTATGGGTTAGGTATGGGTAGCTATGAAACACGTGCTGCACACAGTTTTTCGGTGTATTTCAGCGCTCTACTGTGATCTGGTATGTTCTAGTTGGCTCTGTGCAGTCCAGTAATAGTTGTGTCTACACGGCAGCTT
>NW_016937769.1:2026-2262 GCF_001483705.2 Eufriesea mexicana
GGCCAGTATTAGCTGTCCCGGCACGTTAGGTTGTGTTAGGCTACGTTCTGTGGCGATATGTTAGCCTGGGTTTGGTATGGATTGCTTTGACTTTTGGGGTATAGACTGCTCTTCGGTGGCCTTCTGCGCTCTAGTGTGCTGTAGTGTATTATGCTTGGGACTACGGAGGCCATCAATGGTTGTTTCGGCACGCAAGGTTGAGTTAGGTTATCCGTGGATTTACTAGGCTTCGGATA
>NW_016937770.1:0-1268 GCF_001483705.2 Eufriesea mexicana
ATCCACGTAGAACATAAAAGTAGTTACTAGAACGCAGAAATCCATAGAATCGCGGTATATATCGGAAAAGGCTAAGATGCCCATGCCTATCCCAAACCAACAGAACCTAACCAAACGTAGCCTATCTCAACCAAACAGGTCGATACCACTATTACAGGCCTCCGCAGGGTCGAGCAGAGTATAATAGGGCAACGAAGGGCGTAGAAATTCACAAAACCGCTGTGTGTAGCAGAAAAATCAATCCAATCCACACTATACCCATTCTAACATAAAAAAGCCAAACATAACCTATCTCTACCTAACATGCCGCGGCTGCTATATCTGGCGTCTCCAAAGCAAATAGGACCATATTAGAGCACTGCAGAGGGCAGAAAGCCGCCGAAATGCAGTACGAAGCACAAAAGTCAAAGGTACCCGATCCTAACCTAAGCAACCGTAACGCTACCAAACGTAAGCAAACCCAAATTAACGTGACGACACCACTTGGCAGAGCCAAGCAGAATATATTAGAGGGAGTAGGGCGCTGATATCCATAGTATCTCAGTGTGCAGCAGAAAAGACGAAGATATCCATACCTACCCAAAAGAAAGTAACCTAACCCAACGTAGCAAAACTCAACGTGACATGCAGTGACCACTATTGCTGGCCACCACAGAGCCTAGCAGATTAGAGTATAGTACAGAGGATGGCAGGTATCCACAGAACATTTGTTTATAGCACGAAAGTTAATGCTACCCTGGCCAAACATAACCTAACCTAACCTAACCAAACGTAACATAGCTCAACCTACGGTGCCACGACCGCCATTGCTAGCCTCACCAGGGTCGTGTAGAGCATAGTAGAGCAACGAATATCGCAGAAATCCACCAAAGAGCGGTGTACATCATGAAGGTCAATGCTACCCTTTCCCAACCTAACCAGACGTAACATAACCAAACGCAACCTAACTCAGCCTAACGTGCCTAGACCGTCCTTGCTGACATCCCCAGAGCCAAGCAGAATATACTAGAGCGCAGTAGAGCTCAGGAATGCACGGAATAGCAGTGTACAGCACACAAGTCAAAGCTATCGTCTCCTAACATAGCCAATCGCATCATTCCCGAACGTAACATAACGCAACCTAACGCGGCGCGACCACTGTTGCTGGTCGCCTCAGAGACAAGCGGATTCTAGCAGAGCAACGCGGAAAGCAGACATCGTCCGAAAAGCAGAGTATAGTACAGAAATCAAGTTCATCCCAAACAAACTAGTCCGAACTTCAACTAACG
>NW_016937771.1:0-884 GCF_001483705.2 Eufriesea mexicana
CGACATCTTCCGCTTATGTGCTATAGACTGAAACCTCCTGTAACCTCCTGTGCAGTAGTATATTCAGCTTCCCTCTGTGGACGCTAGCAATAGTCGTCGCGGCACGTTACGTTGTGCTATGTTACGTTTGGTAAGGTCACGTCTGGATAGGTTTGTGCACGTTATCCGCACTTTCGTGCTACACACTGCACTTGGGTGGATTTCTACGATCAATGTTGCTCTACCCTAATCCGCTCGAGCCTTGGGTGGCCAGAAATGGTGGTCTCGTCACGTTAGGTAGAGTTATTCTACGTTTGGTTATGTTATGTTTGTTTGTGTTGGGTAAGGTTAGCTTCGTCTTTCGTGGTATACACTGTTATTCTGGGCACTTCTGCGCTCTTCTGTGCTCTACTGTATTCTGCTTTGCCCAGGGGCGATAAAAAGAGTGGTGGCGGTTCGTTATGTTGAGTTAGGCTACGTTTGGTTAGTTTATGTTGGTTACGGTTAGTTTTGCAATCCTTTGACTTTCGTGGTATAGACTGTTGTTCGGTGCATTTCTGCGCTCTACTGTGCTCAAGTATGTTTGGCTTGGTTGTGGAGTTGCCAGCAATGGAGGTCTCCGTTCGTTAGGTTTAGTTATTCTACGTTCGGGTAGGTTAGGTTAGCTCTAGTTTGGTTGGGTTGTCCTGGACCTTTTTGCTATACATGGCCATCTGGTGTGTTTCGGCGCTATACTTGCCTCTATTATACCCTGCTCGACCCTCGGGAGGCGAGCAATGGTGGACCCGGTACGTTAGGTTTATTTAGTATACGTTTGGTTAGGTTAGAATAGGTCAGGTTCGGCTAGGATATCTTTGACTTTTGAGCTATGCAGGGTTATTTGGAGGCCTTCTGCGCTATACCGT
>NW_016937772.1:0-1014 GCF_001483705.2 Eufriesea mexicana
AATATACTGGAGCACAGTAGAGAGCATGAAGCCATCATATAGCAGTGTTTTGCACAGTAGTCAAAGAAACCCTGACATAGCCTGACTTATCCTGAACAAACCAAGCGTAAAGTAACTAAACCTAACGAGTCGACCCCACTATTGCTGGTCTTCCCATCGCCAAAGGGAACATATTGGTGGAGTATAGAGAGCAGTCGTCCATAGAAAGGCAATGATCAGCAGAGGAGTCAAAGTTATCCCAATATAACCCAGGATAACCTAAGCCATCCAAACGTAACCCAACCCAACCTAACGTGCCTAGACCACAATTGCTGACCTCCCCAGAGACAAGCGGATGGTAGTAGAGCAACGCAGAGCGCAGATAACGACCAAACAGCGGTGTATAGCAGAAAAGTCAAAGCAATCCCTACCAAATTTGACGTAACCAAACCTACCAAAACGTACCATAACGCAGCAAAACGTGCCGCGACCACCATTGCTGGCATCCACAGGGACAAGCAGATTGGGATGGAGCACGTTATAGTGAAGAAGTCCATAGAATACCAGTGTTGAGCACAAAAGTCAAAGCTACACAGACCAGAAATAACCTAACCAAGCCTAATTAAACGTAATATAACTCAACCTATCGTGCGGTGACCAGTATTGCTTGCCTCCGCAGAGCCAAGCAGAACATATAAGAGTAGAGGAGAGCGCCGAACTCCAGAGGGAGCAGGGTACAGCATAGGATTCTATGCTACCCGGATCAGATCCAAACAAGCATAGCATAATTAACTTGACATAATTGAAGCCAATGAGCCGCGGCCGCTATCTATGCCCTCCCCAGAGCTAAGCAGAGCATACAAGATCACAGTCGAGCGCAGAAATACACAGAAAAGATGTTTATAGGGCAATAGTCAAAGCTATCCTAGCCTAACCTACCCAAACATGACATAAACAAACGGAACATTGCTTATTCTGACGTGCCTAGACGATTGCTGCTGACCTCCCCAGAGCCCATCACAATATACTAGAGCA
>NW_016937773.1:0-512 GCF_001483705.2 Eufriesea mexicana
TGAACTGACCTGACCTGACCTCACATGCCCTGACCTGACCTGACATCACCTAACCCGACCTGGTATGGCCTAACCTGACATGACGTGACCGGAACTGACCCGTCATTCCCTGGCATGTCCTGGGCTGGCCAGACCAGACATGGCCTGTCCTGACATGACCTGTCCTGGACTAAACTGGCCTAACCTGACCTGAACTGACCACCTGACCTGACCGGACCTGACATGACCTGACCTGACCTGACCTGTCCTAGCCTGCCCTGACTTGAGCTGACCTTACCTGTCGGGACCTTACCTGTCCTGGAGGGGCCTGGCCTGACCTGACCTGATCTGACCGAACCTAACCTAACCCGACCTGACCTGGCCTGGCCTGACCGGGCCTGGCATGACCTGACCTGACCTGTCCGGAACTGACCCGGCATTCCCTGGCATGCCCTGGGTGGCCAGACCAAACATGGCCTGTCCTGACCTGACCTGTCCTGAACTGAACTGACCTGATCTGACCTGAACTGACC
>NW_016937774.1:0-304 GCF_001483705.2 Eufriesea mexicana
CTTCTTTCCGGAGAATAGGTCTATTCAAAATCTATAACCTGTTATAGCATAGTGAATAGATGGCATAACGCCTTCAATCCAATGGCAAGTACATCCATCTACTTGCCAGAGATTAGGTCTAATCAAAGTATATAACCTCCTACAGCTTGGTGAATAGATCGCTTAACGCCTTCAATCCGATGGCAAATACAGCCATCTACTTGCCAGAGAATATGTCTACTCAAAACTTATAATCTGTTACAGCATGGTGAACAGATCGCTTAACGACTTCAATCCAATGGCAAGTACAGCCATCAACTTGCCA
>NW_016937775.1:0-510 GCF_001483705.2 Eufriesea mexicana
ACTGACAGTTTCGACAAATATCGTGCTGAGCACCCTTTCCTCCATGAATCAAGAGGAAAGATTAGTTGGTATGCTATAGGCATTGCAATGCTATAGAAGCTGGATGGAAAATTCAATTTTACTGACAGTTTCGACAAATATCGTGCTGAGCACCCTTTCCTCCATGAATCAAGAGGAAAGATTAGTTGGTATGCTATAGGCATTGCAATGCTATAGAAGCTGGATGGAAAATTCAATTTTACTGACAGTTTCGACAAATATCGTGCTGAGCACCCTTTCCTCCATGAATCAAGAGGAAAGATTAGTTGGTATGCTATAGGCATTGCAATGCTATAGAAGCTGGATGGAAAATTCAATTTCATTGCCATTTTCGTCTAATATCGTTTTCAGCTATCTTTTTTGCATACGTAAGGAGGAAAAATCCTTTTGGAGTGCTGTAGCCACTTCATGCAGAAGAATCTGTCTGGAAAATTTAATTTTATTGATATTTTTTACTAATATCGTGGTGAG
>NW_016937776.1:0-533 GCF_001483705.2 Eufriesea mexicana
AGTCTCAGCTATCCTAACCAAGCGTAGCTTAACTCACCCCATCGTGCCACATCTACTATTGCTGGCAACCACTGCATCGAGCACTATTGCTGGCATCCCGTGCGTCGAACAGAGTATAGTAGAGCAGTGTAGAGCGCAAAGGTCCACCGAATAGCTGTGTACTGCACAAAGCATAGCAGAGCGCAGAAGATCACCGAACAACAGTACATTGCACGAAAGTCAAAGCAATCCGAACCGAACCCAAACTAGCATAACCTAACCAAACGCAACATAACTCGACCTAATGCACCGAGAACACAATTACCGTCCACCCCAGAGTCCAGCAGAGAGCAGTAGAGCAATGTTGATGGTAGAAACCCTCCGATCAGCGGTGAATAGCGCAAAAGTCAAAGCTACCCTATCCCACCGCAGAATAGGTAGATGTAACGTAACACAAACTGACGTGCCATGAAAGCCGTTGCTGGTCTCATGAGAGCTTTGCAGAGTATAGCAGAGCAATGCAGGCCGCTTGAACCGTCCGAATAGCAGTGCAT
>NW_016937777.1:0-2722 GCF_001483705.2 Eufriesea mexicana
CACACCGAATAGCGGTGTGTAGGACATAAGGCGAAGTAGAATATTCTAACCTTGCCTGACGTAACATAACCAAGCGCAGCCTAACTCTACCTAACGAGCCGAGACCGCTATTGCGGACCAAGCGAGAGCCAAGTAGAACATACTAGAGCACACTGGAACGAAGATGTCCACCGAATAGGAGCGTACAGCGCAAAAGTGAAAGCTATCCTGTCCTAATATATCCAATCTTAACAGAGCCAAACGCAATATAACTCAACCTAACGTACCCCAACCGCTATTGCTGGCCGCCCAGGAGCCGAGCAGAACTTTCTGGAGGACGATAGGGAGCACAAGTCCATAGGATCGCAGTGTATAGCACAAAACTCATATCTACCCATACCTAATCCATGCCAACATAACCTAACCAAACGTGGCATACCCAAACGTTACGTGCCGCGGCCACTATTGCTGGCCTCCACAGAGACAAGCGGAGAATATTAGAATGCAGTAGAGCGCAGAAATCGGAGGATAACTGTGTACAGCACAAATGTCTAAACTATCCTGTGCCAACCTCACCAGACGTAACATAACCAGACGTGGCATAGCTCAACCTAACTTGCCGCGGCCACGGCTCCTGGCATCCGCTGAGCCCAGCAGAATACAGTAGGGCAGAGTAGATCGCAGAGACCCACGGAACAACAGTATACAGTACGAAAGTCAAAGGTAGCCTTACCAAACTCAAACTAACATAACCTAGTCAAACGCAAACTAACTCAGCCCGATGTTCCAGGACCACTATTGCTCGCCTTCCCAGGGTCGAGCGGAGTATAGTATAGCAATGTAGAGCGCAGATATCCACAAAGCTGCAGTGCACATCGCAAAGGTCGAAGAAATCCAAACCGAACATTCCTAACATAACCTAACGAGACGTAACATATCCCAACCTAGCGTGCTGAGACCACTATTACTGGACATACCAGAGCCGAGCAGAACATATTAGAGCAAATAGGAGCGCAGAATTCCGGGGAAAGCATTGTATTGCACAAAAGCCAAAGTAGCTTATACTAACCTAGCAAACGTAACGTAACCATACGTAACATAAATCAAACTAAGGTGACGTGACGTCTATTGCTACCTTAACCAGGGCCATGCGGTCCACATTACAGGAGAGTAGACCTCAGAAATAAAATGGACAGCGGCGTATAGCACAAAAGGCAAAAACACCCTATCCTAACCTAACCAATTGTAACATTACCAAACCCAACATAACCCTATCTAACGGGCCTCGACCACCATTGCTGGCCTCACAGAGACTAGCAGTTCATATGAGAGCTACGTGGAGCGCAGAAATGCAGCGAATAGCAGTGAACAGCACAAAAGTCAGAGCTATGATCTCCTAACGTAACCAAACGTAACGTAACCGAACGGAACAGTATTCAACCTAACGCGGTGATGTCACTATCGCTGGCCTCCGCAGCGCCAAGCAGAATATACTAGGTTGTAGTACAGCGCTGAAATCAGCCGCACTGCTGTGTACAGCGCAGCAGACAAAGGTATCCAAACCATACCTGAACCAACCTAGACTAGCCAAACGTAGCATAACTCAGACCAACGTGCCCAGGCCACTGTTGTCGGGCTCCCCAGGACCAAGCAGAGTACGGTAGAGTACAGAAGAATGCAGAGGCCCTCCGGATATCAGTGCGCACCACGAAAGTCACAGCTATCCTTACCGATCCTAACGCAGCCTTACCTAGCCAAACGTAACCTAACGCTACCCAGCGTGCCGATACCTCAATTGCAGGCCTCCACAGAGCCAAGCAGACACTAAGTCGCAGCAGAGCTCAGAAGTCGGCCGATTAGCAGTGTACAGCACAATAGTAAAAGCTATCCTGTCCTACCCTAACCGAAACGTAACATAACCAAACGTAACATTATTCAACTCAACGTGCCGAGATCACCATAGCTGGCTTCCCCAGAGACGAGCAGAGCATACTAGAGCACAGCAGATCGCAGAAATCCACCGAAATGCAGTGTGCAGCGCGGAAGTCAAAGCTATCCTATCACAACATAACCAACCGTAACGTAACCAAACTTAACGTAATTGAAACTAACGTGGGGAGAACACAGTTGCTGGCCTCCACAGAACCAAGCAGAATATACTAGAGCACATCAGGGCGCAGAAATCCACCTCGTTTCAGCGTGTAGCGAGAAAGTCGAAGATAGTCAAATCCTACCTGACCCAATTTAACCGAACCAATCTTAGCGCAACTCGACGTAACGTGCCGAGGCCACTATTGCTGCCCTCCCGAGAGCCAAGCAGGATATAGTAGAGCACAGTCGAGCGCAGAAATCCACGGAATACTCGTGTATAACGCAAGAGTCGAAGGCATTCATACCAAACGTTCCCTAATCTAAAATTACAAAACGTAACTTATCCCAACCTAACTTGCGGCAGCCACTACTCCTGGACTCCAGAGATTCGACCAGAGTATGGTAGAGCAACGTATAGCCCTGGAATCCACTGTATAGCCGTATATAGCACAAAAGTCAAAGCCATCCAAACCAAACTCAACTCAACGTAGCCTAGCCGAACATAACCTATCTCAACTAAACGTGTCACGACCGCTATTGCTGGCCTCCCCAGATACGAGCTGACGCTAGTAGATCAATGCTGTGCACCGGTATCGACCGAACACCAGTGTATACCGCAGGAGTCAAAGCTACACTGACCAAACCTATACCG
>NW_016937778.1:0-767 GCF_001483705.2 Eufriesea mexicana
AGTCGAAAATGTCTATTAAAATGAATTTTCCAACTTGATTCTACGGCATTGCAATAGCTATGGCACGACATTATGATATTTCCTCCATCTATATGCAAGAAAGATAGGTCACCACGATAGTAGTCGACAATGTCAATAACATTGAATTTTCCAGCTAGATTCTAGCAATGCCTTGGCTATAGCACGCCAATAGTATATTTCACCCTTATGTGAGCAAGAAAGTTAGATCACCACGATAGTAGTCGATAATGTCAATAAAATTGAATTTTCCATCCAGTCTCTATAGCATTACCATGGCTATAGCACGCGAATAATATATGTCACCCTCATTTATGCAAGAAAGTTAGTACACCGAGATATCGGCCGAAAATGTCAATAAAAATGAATTTTCCAAACCGATTCTATAGCATTGCAATGGCTAAAGCACGACAATAGAATATCTCCTCCTTATATATGCAAGAAAGTTAGTTCACCACGATATCAGTCGAAAATGTCCATAAAATCGAGTTTTCCAGAGAGATTCTGTAGCATTGCTGTGGATATATCGCGCCAATTTGACATATCTTCCTTATTTATGCAAGAAAGATAGCTCACCACGATATTAGTCGAAAATGTCAATAAACATGAATGTTCGAGCGAGATTCTATAGGATTGCAGTGACTACAGTACGCCAGTAGAACCTTTCCTCCCTGTATATGCAAGACAGTAAGGTCACCACGTTAGTAGTCGATAATGTCAATAAAATTGAATTTTCCAGCCATATTCTA
>NW_016937779.1:0-603 GCF_001483705.2 Eufriesea mexicana
ATCCACCCATACATCCACCCAACAATACATCCATCCATCCATACATCCATACATACATCAATATATACATTCATACATACACCCATACATACATGCATCGATCGATACATCCATCCATCCATACATCCATACACTCGTACATCCATTCATCCATGCATGCATACATCCATACATCCATGCATACACCCATACACTCATTCGTACATACATCCATAGATACATCCGTAAATACACCCATACGCACATCCATGCAAACATCCATACATACATCCATACATACATCCATCCATCCTCTCATCAATCGTTAAGTCCATCCAACCATACATCCATCCATCCATACACCTAATCATCCATACATTCCCACATCCATACATATATCGATCCATAAATCTATACGTTCAAACAACCATCCATCCACACTTCCATACATCCTTCCATCCATACATACATCCACCAATCCATCCACCCATCCATTAATGCATACACGCATCAATACGAGGATCCATACATACACTCATACATTCGTCTATACATACATCCATACACACATACATCCATACATACATACATCCATTCATACATCGATACATACATCCATACGTA
>NW_016937780.1:0-306 GCF_001483705.2 Eufriesea mexicana
GGAAGGCCAGTAATGGTGGTCAAGGCACGCTAGGTGCAAGTTAGGCTACGTTCGGCTTGGTTACGTTAGCCTATGTTAGCAATGTATAGCTCTGACTTACGTGGTATTCACTGTCCTTTGGTGGGTTTCTGCGCTGTGCGGTGCACTAGTATTTTCTTCTGGCCATGCTGAGTTCAGCAGTGGTGCTCTCTGCACGTCAGGCTAAGTTCAGTTGCGTTTGGTTATGTAGCGTTTAGATGGGTGAGGTGGGGATATGACAGACTCGTGTACTATACACTGCGACTCGGTGGATTTCTGCGCTCTTCG
>NW_016937781.1:0-2417 GCF_001483705.2 Eufriesea mexicana
TAATATCGGGGTTCGCTAACCTTCTTGCATAAATAAGGAGGAAAGATCCTATTGGCGTGCAATAGCCATTGCAGTGATATATAATCTGGAAGGAAAATCCAATTTTATAACATTTTCTTCTAATATCGTGGTGAGGAATCATTTTTGCATAAATAAGGAGGAAGGATTCTATTGGCGTGCTATAGCCATTGCAATGCTATAGAATCTGTCTGGAAATTCCAATTTTATTCACATATAAGACTATTGTCGTGATGAGCTAACTTTTTTGCGTAAATAAGGAGGAAAAATTCCATTGGCCAGCTATAGCCGCTACAGTGCATCAGAATCTGGCCGGAAAATGTAATTATACTGACAAGTTCGACTAATATCCGTGTGAGCTAACTTTCTTGCGTAAATAATGATGAAAGATTCTATTGGCGTCCTATAGCCGTTGCAATGCTATAGAATCTGGCTGGAAGATTGAATTTTATTGACATTGTCGTCAAATACCGGGGTGAGCAAGCTCTTTTGCATAAATAAGGAGGAAAGATTCTATTTGCGGGCTATACCCGCTGCAGAGCTACAGAAACTGGCTGGAGAATTTAATTTTATTGACATTCTCGTATAATATCGTGGTCATGTAACTTTCTTGTTTAAATAGGTAGGAAAGTTTCTATTGTCCCGCGATTTCCATTGCAATGCTACAGAATCAGGCTCGAAAATATAATTTTATTGGCATTTTTGGCTAATATCGCGGTGAGCTATCCTCCTTGCATAAATAAGGAGGAAAGATGCTTTTCGCGTGCTATGGCCATTGTAGCGCAATAGAATCCGGCTGGAAAATCCACTTTTAATGACATTTTCGAATGATATCGTGGTGAGGTAACTTTCTTGCATATGTAAGGAGGAAAGGTACTGTTGGCGTGCTATAGCCATTCTAATGCTATAGCACCAGTCTGGAACATTCATTTTTATTGACTTCTTCGGATAATTTTGTGGTGAGCCAAGCTCCTTGCATAAATAAGAAGTAAATATTCTATTGGCGTGCTATTGCCGTTGCAATGCAATATAATCTGGCTGGAAAATTGAATTTTATTGACATTTTCGGACAATATCGTGGTGAGCTGACCTCCTTGCATATATAAGGAGGAAGAATACTATTGGCGTGCTATTGCCATTGCAGTGACATATAATCTGGCTGGAAAATTGAATTTTATTGACATTTTCGGACAATATCGTGGTGAGCTGACCTCCTTGCATATATAAGGAGGAAGAATACTATTGGCGTGCTATTGCCATTGCAGTGACATATAATCTGGCTGGAAAATTGAATTTTATTGACATTTTCGGACAATATCGTGGTGAGCTGACCTCCTTGCATATATAAGGAGGAAGAATACTATTGGCGTGCTATTGCCATTGCAGTGACATATAATCTGGCTGGAAAATTGAATTTTATTGACATTTTCGGACAATATCGTGGTGAGCTGACCTCCTTGCATATATAAGGAGGAAGAATACTATTGGCGTGCTATTGCCATTGCAGTGACATATAATCTGGCTGGAAAATTGAATTTTATTGACATTTTCGGACAATATCGTGGTGAGCTGACCTCCTTGCATATATAAGGAGGAAGAATACTATTGGCGTGCTATTGCCATTGCAGTGACATATAATCTGGCTGGAAAATTGAATTTTATTGACATTTTCGGACAATATCGTGGTGAGCTGACATACCTGCATAAATAAGGAGGAAAGGTTCTATTGGCGGGCTATAGCCATTGCAATGCTATAGAATCTGCATGGAAAACTATATTTTATTGACATTTCGGCTAATATCGTGGTGAGCTAACTTTCTTGCTTAAGTAAGGAGGAAAGACACTAGTGGCGTGCTATACCAGTCGCAGTGCTACAGAATCTGGCTGGAAAATTCAATTTTATCGACATTTTCGGATAATATCGTGGTGAGGTAACCTCCTTGCATAAGTAAGGAGAAAGAATTCCTTTGGCGTGCTATAGCCGTTGCAATGCCATAGTAGCTGGCTGGAAAATATTATTATATACACAGTTTCGGCTAATATCGGGGTTCGCTAACCTTCTTGCATAAATAAGGAGGAAAGATCCTATTGGCGTGCAATAGCCATTGCAGTGATATATAATCTGGAAGGAAAATCCAATTTTATAACATTTTCTTCTAATATCGTGGTGAGGAATCATTTTTGCATAAATAAGGAGGAAGGATTCTATTGGCGTGCTATAGCCATTGCAATGCTATAGAATCTGTCTGGAAATTCCAATTTTATTCACATATAAGACTATTGTCGTGATGAGCTAACTTTTTTGCGTAAATAAGGAGGAAAAATTCCATTGGCCAGCTATAGCCGCTACAGTGCATCAGAATCTGGCCGGAAAATGTAATTATACTGACAAGTTCGAC
>NW_016937782.1:0-846 GCF_001483705.2 Eufriesea mexicana
AGGGATCCACCGAATAACAGTGTATACCACATAAGCGAAAGCTACACTAACCAAACATAGCACAACCTAGCCTGACCGAACATAACCAAACTCACCGTAACGTGCCACTGCCACTATTGCTCGCCTCCCCATTGTCGAGCAGAGTACAGTAGAGCAATGTAGTGCACAGAAATTCACCAAATAGCAGGGTGTAGCGCAAACGACAAAGAAATCCTAACCGAACCTTCCTAACCTAACCTAACGGAACGTAACCTCACACAACCTAGCGTGCCGGCCCCTCTATTAGTGGACACCCCAGATACTCGCAGAACATATTAGAGCACTTTAGAGCGTAGAAATCCAGGGAAAGCATTGTATAGCACGAAAGAGGATGTAGCCTCTAGTAACCTAGCCAATCTTCACGTACTTAAACGTAAACTAAATCAACCTACCAAGACGAGACCACTACTGCGGGCCTCCACGGAGACAAGCAGAATGTACTTCAGCACAGTAGTGCGCAGGAACCCTCCGCATTGCTGTGAAAAGCAGAAAAGGAGAAGATATTCTAACACAACCTGACCTGACCTAACCTAACCTAACGTAACTTGTCACAAACTGACATGCCGAGATCACCATCTCCGGGCTCCCCAGAGCCAAGCAGAAGGTATTAGATCAGAGTAGGGTGCAGAAATCCGTGGATAGCAGTGTATAGCACAAAAGTCGGAACTATCATACCCTAACCTCACCACGGGACTATCATACCCTAACCTCACCAAACATAACATACCCGAACGTAGCATAGCCGAACCTAACGTGCTGAGGCCACAACAGCTGGCCACCCCAGAGCAAAACAGAAAATGCTAGAGC
>NW_016937783.1:0-1133 GCF_001483705.2 Eufriesea mexicana
CCGGAGCCAAGCCGACCATATTAGAACAGAGTAGAGCAGAGAAATCGACCAAATAGCAGTGTGTAGCTCAAAACTCAAAGCTGTCTTATGCAAACCAAGCCAAATATAACATAGGCAAACGCAACGTAACACAAACCTTCGCGTCACGATCGCTATTGCTGGTCTTCCCAAAGACAACCAGATGAAAGCGGAGCAATGCAGACCGCAGGTATACGCCGAATAGCAGTGTAGAGCGCAAAAGTCTAGGCTGCCCTGTCCTAACCAAACAAATAGTGGCATAGCAAAGCGTAATCTAACGCAATCTAACGTGACGCGACCACCATTGCTGGCATCCACAGAGCCGTGCAGTGCATAGTAGAGGATAGTAGAGCACAGAAATCCATGGAATCGCACTGTAGAGCAGAACAGCCAAAGCTCTACAAACCTAACGAAACGTAACATCCCGCGGCCACTATTTCTGTCCCACCAAGGACAAAGCAGAATGGAGTTGTGTAGTAGTAGAGCAGAGGAATCCAGCGAATAACAGTGTACAGCGAGAAAGCCGAAGCTACCCTATCCTAACCTAACCAAACGTAAGCTAACTCATCCGAAAGTGACGAGAAATCTGTTGCTGCCTTCCCCAGATCCAAGCAGAGCGTATTAGTGGAGTGTGAAGCGCGGAAATATATTGAATTGCAGAGGATAGCACAAAAGTCATGGAGACCCTGTCCTAACTTATCCAAACGTAACATAGTCGAACGTAACAGAACTCAAACTGACCTGCCGTCGACACCATTGCTGCCATCTCCTGGTACAAGCAAAGCATACTAGAGCACTGTAGAGCGCCGAAATCCATAGAACCGCGGTGTACAGTACAAAGGTCCAAGCGATCCTGTCTTAACTTAACCAATCGTAACATAACCAAAAACTCTACCTAACTTGCCGCGAACGCTATAGCTGGCTTTCCCAGAGCAGAGCAGAGCATTGTATAGGAGACTAGTGCTCAGAAATCCATAGAATCGTAGCACACAGCAGAAGAGTCAAAGATATCCAAACCTAGCCCAAGCTGACGTAACCTCACCAAACGCATTTAAACGAAACACAACCTGCAGCGACCACTATTGCTGGCCTCCACAGAGACAGGCAGAAGATAT
>NW_016937784.1:0-511 GCF_001483705.2 Eufriesea mexicana
AAGTCAGAGCTATTATATCCTAACCTATCCAAACGTATCAGATTCAAATGTAATGTAACTCTACCTAACGCGCTGAGACTACCACCGCAGCTCTCCCCAGAGTCAAACAGAGCATACTAGAGCACAGTAGATCGCAGAAATCCACTGAATAGCAGTGCGCAGCACAAAAGTCAGAGATATCTCAACATAACCTGACATTCACTTACCTAACCAAATGTATACTAACTTAACATAACGAGCCGAGTCCACTATTGTTGGCTTCCCCGTCGCCAGGCAGAGCACACGAGAACAACGTAGAACGCAGAAATCCAGCGAATAGCAGTGTATAGCACAAAAGTCAAAGAAATTCTGTCCTAACCTTACCAAACGTGACATAACCAAACGTAGCCTAACTCAGCATGACGAGCAGACGCCTCTCTTTCTAGCCTCCTCATAGCCAAGCAGAACTAATTAAAGCACATTAGAACGCAGGAATCCCCCGAATATCAGCGTATAGGACAAAAGTTGGAGA
>NW_016937785.1:0-382 GCF_001483705.2 Eufriesea mexicana
TTTCTTGAATAAATAAGGAGGAAAGATTCTATTGGCGTGCTATTGCCATTGCAATGCTATAGAGTCTGTGTGGCAAATACAATTTTATTGACATTTCCGACTAATATCGTTGTGAGGTAACCTTATTGCATATATAAAGAGAAAAGATTCTCTTGGCGTGCTATAGGCATTGCAGTGCTACAGAATGTTGCTGGAAAGTTCAATTTTACTGACATTTTCGACTAATATCGTTGTGAGCTTACTTCCTTGCATAGGTAACGAGGAAAGATCTATTTGGCGTGCTATAGCCATCGCAATGGTATAGAATCTATATGGCAAATACAATTTTATTGACATTTTCGACTAATATCGTTGAGAGCTATCCTTCTTGCATAAGTAAGGA
>NW_016937786.1:0-222 GCF_001483705.2 Eufriesea mexicana
CCATCCATACATACATCCATACATACATACACACATCCGGACAAACATCCATACATACATCAATGCATACTTCCATATTTACATTCATACATCCATACATCCGTACATCCGTCCATCTATACCTCAATCCATTCATACATCCGCCCATCCATACATCCACACGTCCATACATGCATAAACCGGTCCATTCGTACATCCATCATTCGATACATCCATCCATTG
>NW_016937787.1:0-849 GCF_001483705.2 Eufriesea mexicana
AACCAAACGTAGTCTAATCAAACCTAACGTGTCTAGACAGACATCTATTTCTGGCCTCTCCAATACCAAGGGGATCATATTAGAGGAGAGTAAAACGCAGGATTCCACACAACGGCAGCGAGAAAAGTCAAATACAT
Organism: Eufriesea mexicana; assembly: GCF_001483705.2. Lineage (NCBI taxonomy): Eukaryota > Metazoa > Arthropoda > Insecta > Hymenoptera > Apidae > Eufriesea > Eufriesea mexicana. Next base: position 138 of record NW_016937787.1, read on the forward strand.
CCCCACTTGACCCAAATTAACCGAACCTGACCAAACGTAACCTAGCTCAAACTCACCTGTCGGGACCACTATTGCCGGCCTCCCCTGAGCCCAGTAGAGCATATTAGAGCACAGTAGAGCGCACAAGCCCAGGCGCACGAGCCCTCCGGATTGCAGTGCACAGCGCAAAAGTCGAAGCTAACCTTTCCCGACCTAACCAAGCGTATCATAAGCAAACGTAGCCTAACTAAAACTAACGTGCCGTGACTACTGTTGCCCTCCTGCGCAGTGCCAAGCAGAGTATACTCGGGCACGGCGGAGATCAGGAATCAGCAGCACTGCAGTTCATATCACAGAAGTCAAGGATATAATGACCAAACCTACCACAACCTAATCTAACCAAACGTAACATAACTCAACCTAACGTGCGGCGACCAATATTGCAGACGTCCCCATGGAAAAGCAGAATATGACAGGGCACAGTAGATCGCAGAAGTCCGTAGAATAGCAGTGTTGGGCACACAAGTCAAAGCCAGTCTAACTTAACCCAACCTAGCCTAACGTTACCAAACGTAACCTAACTCAACCTGACTATACGCGACCAGTATTGCTGGCACCCACAGAGCCCAGCAAAGCATTATAGGGCGCATAAATCCATAGGAAAAGCATAATAGGGCGCATAAATCCATAGAATCCCAATGTACAGCAGAACAGGCAAAGCTATCCAAACATA
>NW_016937788.1:0-559 GCF_001483705.2 Eufriesea mexicana
TCTATTCTCCAAGCTACAACAGATTATAGATCTTGAATAGGCCTATTCTCTGGCAAGTAGACGACTGCAATTGCCATTGTATTGAGGGCGTTAGGCGATCTATTCGCTAAGCTATAACAGGTTACAGATTTTGAATAGACCTATTCTCTGGCAAGTAGATGGCTGTACTTGCCACTGGTTGAAGACGTTAGGCCATCTATTATCCAAGCTACAACAGATTATAGATCTTGAATAGGCCTATTCTCTGGCAAGTAGACGACTGCAATTGCCATTGTATTGAGGGCGTTAGGCGATCTATTCGCTAAGCTATAACAGGTTACAGATTTTGAATAGACCTATTCTCTGGCAAGTAGATGGCTGTACTTGCGATTGGGTTGAAGGCGTTATTCGTTCTATTCACCGAAATAGAGCAGGTTATAGAACTTGACTAGTCGTATTTTCTGGCAAGTAGTAGTCTGTACTCGCCATTGGATTGAAGTCGTTGGGCGACGTATTCACTAAGCTATAACAGATTATAGATTTTGAGTAGACCTATTCTCTGGCAAGTAGATGGCTGTAT
>NW_016937788.1:683-916 GCF_001483705.2 Eufriesea mexicana
ATTTTCCAAGCTACAGCAGATTATAGATTTTGAATGGACCTATTCTCCGACATGTAGATGGCTGTACTAGCCATTGGATTGAAGGCGTTAGGCTATCATTTCACCAAGCTATAACAGGTTAAAGACTTTGAAAGGACCTAATGTCTGGCAAGTAGATGGCAGTACTTGATAATGGATTGAAGGCGTTTGGCGGTCTATTCACCAAGCCACAACAGATTATAGATTTTGAATAG
>NW_016937789.1:0-568 GCF_001483705.2 Eufriesea mexicana
TGAATGGACGGAAGAATGGACGAATGTATGGATGCTTGTATGGATGAATGTATGGTTGAGTGTTTGGGTGTATGGACGAATGTATGGACGTTTGCATGGATGTATGCATAGATGTATGCATGGATGTATGTATGGATGTTTTAATGGATGTATGCATGGATGTTAGTACGTATGTCTCTATGGATGCATGGATGGATGGGTGGATGGGTGGATGGATGTTTGGATGAACGGATGTATGGATGGATTGAGGTATGTATTCATGGATGTATGTATGGATGGACGTAAGGATGTATGAATTGATGGACTTATGGATGTAGGTATGTATGAATGTATGGATGTATGGATGGATAGATGAATGATATGTATATATGGATGAATGGATTGGTGGATGGTTGTATGGATGGATAGATGTATGGATCGATGGATGTATGGATGGGTGGATGTATGATGGGATGAATGTATCGAAGGGTGGATGTATGAATGTATGGATGTGCGGATAGACGGTTGTATGGATGTATTAATGTATGGATGGATGGATATATGGATGTATAGATGTATGGATCGATGG
>NW_016937790.1:0-852 GCF_001483705.2 Eufriesea mexicana
TTTGGTTAGGTTATGATTGCTTGGACCAGATTTGGAGAGCCCTTACCTCTCCGCTATACGACGCTGAGATGTCGGCGATCTCCTCTACTCTAATATGTTCTGCTTGGCTCTGTGGCGGCCAGCGGTACTGGTCACCGCACGATGATTTGAGTTACACTACGTTCGGTTCGGTTGGGTCTGTGTTGGATAGATTTGACATTTGTGCTCAACACTGCTATTCTATGCACTTCTGCGATCTACTACGCTCTATCGTACCCTGCTTATTCATGAGCACGCCAGCAATGACGGTCGTGGCAAATTAGGTTGCGTTATGTTACGTTTGGTTAGGTTAGGTTAGGTTAAGTTTGGTTGGGATTGCTTTGACTTTTGTGCTATACATTGATATTCGGTCGATATCTGCGCTCTGCGTTGCTCTACTACCATCCGCTTCTCTCTAGGGATGTCAGCAATAGTGGCCTCGGCAAGTTAGGTTGGGATACGTTACGTTCGGTTAGGTTGGGTTACGTTACGTTCGGTTAGGTTAGGTTAGGCTATGCTTTGCCAGGATGTCTTTGACTTTTCTGCTCTTCATTGCCATTCTATGTACACCTGCAATGTACACTCCTCTAATATGGCTTGCTTGGCGATGGGGAGTCCAGCAATATAGGGCTCGGCTAGTTAGGTTTGGTTTGTTTACGTTTGGTTTGTCCAGTTTAAGTCATGTTAGGTTCGGATATCCTTAACATGTGTGCTATGCACTGCTATATGGAGGCTTCGTGCACTGTACTTTGCGCCGGTATATTCTGCTTGTCGCTGGGGAGACCAGCAACAGTGGTCCCGTCACGTGATATTAAGATAGCTTATGTTCCATTT
>NW_016937791.1:0-334 GCF_001483705.2 Eufriesea mexicana
GGAAAGGAGAAGGCATTCCAAGGGGCTGGGAAAAAGGAATAATATATCCGCTATATAAAAAAGGAGACACGGAGGTAACTTCGAATTACGGAGGAATCACGCTACTGAATTCGGGTTACGAAATCTATGCCGCAATTCTAAACAAAAGACTGACATCTAAATTTCTATGCCGCAATTCTAAACAAAAGACTGACGGACGAAATTGAGAGTAAGGAAATGCTCCCAAAAATACAAACTGGCTTCAGAAAAAACAGGAGCACAATAGATAACATATATATCCTCCAGCACATCGTAGAAATGGAAAGATTAAAAAAAGGCGACGAAATATACACCT
>NW_016937792.1:0-435 GCF_001483705.2 Eufriesea mexicana
ATCAATGCAATGGCTATATCGCGCCAATAGTATCTCTCATCCTTATTTATACAAGAGAGGTCGCTCACAAGAATATTAGTCGAAAATGTAAATAAAAGTGAATTTTCCAGCCATATTCTATAGCACTGCGACGGCTATAGCACGCCAATTGAATCCTCCCTCCTTATTAATGAAGGAAAGATAGCACACCATGATATTAGTCGAAAATGTCAATCAATTTGAATTTTCCAGCCACATTCAGCATCACTGCAATGGCTATAGCACGCCAACGGCATCTATTCTCCTTATTTATGGAAGCAAGATAACTCACCACAATATTAGTCGAAAATGTCAATAACATTGTACTTTCCAGCCATATTCTATAGCAAAGCGACGGCTATAGAAGGTGAATTGTATCTTTGCTCCTTGTATTTGCATGAAAGGTAGCTCACTACG
>NW_016937793.1:0-462 GCF_001483705.2 Eufriesea mexicana
ACGGGTGTATGTATGGATGTTTGTATGGCTGAATGTATGGATGTATGCACGAATGTGTTTATGTATGTTTGTATGGATGAATGAATGGATGTATGCATGGATGTATGTATGGATGTTTGTATGGATGTAAGTATGGGTGTATGTATGGATGTATGTATTGATGTATGTATGTATGTCTGGATGGGTGGATGGATTGTTGGGTTGATGTATGGATGGATGGAAGTATGGATCGATCGATGTATGGCTGGATGTATGTTTGGATGTATGTATTGATGTATGTATGTATGTCTGGATGGGTGGATGGATTGTTGGGTTGATGTATGGATGGATGGATGTATGGATCGGTGGATGTATGGTTCGCTGGATGTATCGATCGATGGAAGTACGAATGGATGGGTTTATGGATGAATGGACGTGTGGATGTATGGATGTATACATGGATGGGTGTATGAATGGATAGAT
>NW_016937794.1:0-3519 GCF_001483705.2 Eufriesea mexicana
GGACTTGGCGCAATATGTCCTGTTAGGCTACGTTTGGCATTGTTACGTTTGGCTATGTTCGGACAGGATTACTTTGACTTTTGCGCTATACACGGCTGTTCCGTGAATTTATGCGCTGTGCATTGCTCCACTATACACTGCTCGACTCTGGAGAGAGAAGCAACAGTGGTCTCGGCACGTTAGGTTAAGTTAGGTTACGTTCACTTGTATTACGTTTGGATATGCTATTATAGGATATAATATGCTTTTGTGCTATAAACCGCTGTTCGGTGCACTTCTGCGCTCTACTCGGCTCTACTGCATTCTGCTTGGCACTGGAGGTTCCAGCAATATTGGCCGCGGCTCGCTACATTGGGTTAGGCTTCGTTTGCTCAGGTAATATTTATTTGGGATATGTTTGTATGTCTGCGACTTTTCTGCCATGCACTGCGATTCTATGGACTACTGCGCTCTACTCTCCTCTAATGTGTTCTGTTTGGCTCAGAAGAGAGCAGCAATAGAGGTCTCTGCACGTTAGTTAGGATGCACGAATGGTTAGGGAATGTTTGGTTACGTTAGGACATGATAGCTTAGACTTTTTTGCTGTACCCTGCTATTTGCTGGCTTTCTGCCCTCTACAGTGCTCCAGTATTTTCTGCTTTCCTCTGGGGAGGCTAGCTACAGTGGTATCGGCACGAAAGGTTAAGTTATGTTACGTTTGCTTATACTACGTTTGGATAGGTTAGGGCAGGGTACAGTTAATTTTTCTGCTACACGCAGCTGTTCAGTCGATATCACTGCACTGCATTGCTTTACAAACATCTGCTTTGCTCTCGGGAGGCCAAAAATAGTGGCTGCACCCCGTTGGGCTGAGCTAGATTACGTTTGGTAAGGTTCGGATTGTTTGGGTTAGGAGAGGATATCTGTGACTCTTTTTCTGTACACGGAAATGCGGTTGGTTTCTGCGCTCTAGTGTGTTCTAGTATGTCCTGCTTGGTTCTGGCGAGGCCAGTAACAGAGGTATCGCCGTGTTAAGTGGAAAAAGGCTGCGTTTGGCTGGGCTATGTTAGCTTTGCCTTGGTATGTCTAGCTCCGACTTTTCCGGTAACGCTGAGATCCTATGTGTTTCTGCATTCTACTCTCCCCTAATATCTGCCGCTTGGCTCTGGGTAGGCTAGCAATAGAGGTCGCATCGAGTTACATTGAGTTAGGTTACGTTTGGTTACTTTACGATTGGTCAGGTTAGGAGGGTCTAGCTTTGACCCTTGTGATATACACTGCTTTCTGGTTGACTACTACCATCTACATTGAACTACAGCACTCTGCTCGACTCTGAGGAGGCCAGTAATGGCGGCCCAGGCACGTTAGTTCCATTTGTGCTACGTTTGGTTATGTTATGTATGGTTAGGGCAGGAGAGGATAACATTGACTTTTGCTTTATATACTGCTATTCCGTGGTCTTGCTCGCTGCACTGTGCTCTAATATGCTGTGCTTAGCTGCGGGGAGGCCAGTGATAGCGGGCTCGACCCGTTAGGTTGTGTTGGGTTACGTTTTGTCAGGTTAGGTTATGTTTGTGTAGGGGAGGATAGCCTTGACCTTTGCGCTATACACGGCTATTGGGAGGATCTCTGCGCCCTACTGTGCTCCCACATGCTCTGCTCGGCTCTGAGGATGCCAGCTATCGGTGTCTCGGCACAAAAGTTTTATTTAGGCTATGTTTGGTTAGGACATACTGGTTTGGGTTAGGCATTCACAGCTTTGACTTTCGTGGTAATCACTGCTATTGGGTGGACTCCAGCTCTCTACGGTGCTGTGGCATGTTCTGCTTAGCACTGCGGAGGCCAGCAATAGTGATCTCGGCACCTTATGATGAGATATGCTAAGTTTGGCTGGTTGTATTTATGACAGGTTAGGTTGGGTTATACTTACTTTTGTGCCTTACACTGCTACGCCGCGTACTTCTCTGATCTACTGTGCTCTAGTAAATTGTGGTTGCCTCTGTGGTGGTCAGCAATAGTAGTGTAGTGTGGTTAGTTGGAGTTAAGTTCATGAGGTTATGCTGTTCTGTCAGCTTTAGTTAGGACATCTTCGACTTTTCTGCTATACACGCATATGCGGTGTATGTCTGCGCTCTACTGTGCTATAATATGCTCCGCTTTGCTCCGGGATGACAGCAACGGTTGTCCCGGCTCGTTAGGCTCTGTTCGGTTACGTTGGGTTAGGCTAGGTTAGTCTGGGTTAGGTCAGGATGGCCTTGACTTTTCTGCTATACAATGCCATTCTTTGGCCTTCTGCGATCTACTCACCTTTAATATGCTCTGTTCAACCCTGGGAGGGCCAACAGTAGCGGACACTGCTCCTTAGGTTGTGTTATGTTACATCTGTGTATGTCACGATTGGTTATGCTTGTAGAGGATGGCTTTGACCTTTGCGCTGTACATTGCCGTTCTTTGGCCGTCTGCGCTCTACTCTACATTAGTAAGTTTTGCTTGGCGATTCGGAGGCCAACAATAGTGAACTCGGCTCGTTAGGTTTAGCTGGTCTACGTTCTGTTAGGTTATGTTAGGTCAGGTGAGGTTAGGGTACATTTGACTGTTGTGCTGTACATTGCTGCTTGGCGGCTTTATGCCCTCTACTGTGCTTTAGTATGTTCTGCTTGTCCCTGGGGAGGCCTGTAACAGTGGTCTCTGCACGTTATGTTGAGTTAGGCTGCGATTGGTTATGTTACGTTTAATTGTGTTATGTTGGGGTAGCTTCGACGTTCGTGGTATACACTGCTATTCGGTGGATTTCTGGAATCTACTGAGCTCTACCGTATTATGCTCGGCCCTGGGGAGCCCAGCAATGGTGGTTGCGGCGCTTTGTGTTGAGTTGGGCTTCGTTTGGTTATGATACGTTGGTTTGGGTTAGGTTGTAAATATTTCACTTTTCGGATGTACACTGCGACTCTATGCATTTCTGAGCTCTACTCCTCTCTGATGTGTTATGCTTTGCTATGGGGAGAATAGCAATAGTGGTCCAGGCACGTTAGGATATATTAGGTTACGCTACGTTTTTTTAATTTGAGACAGGGAACCTTGACTTTTGTGCTACACACAGCTATTCGGTGGGCTTCTGCGCTCTACATTGCTCTACCTTACTCTGTTCGACGCTGGGGAGGACAGCAGAAGTGGTATCGCCACGCTAGGTTGAGCTAGGCTACGTTCGTTTGTGTTACGTTTGGCTAGGCAGGACAGGGTATGTTTGACTTTTGAGATATGCAATGCTGTTCGTTGGATTTCTGCGCTCTAGTGTGCTTTAATACGCTCTGCCTTGCTCTGGGGAGGGCAGAGGCCTTAGCCGCGGCTCGCTCTGTATGTTTGCGGTACGTTCGGGCTGGTTAGCTTTGCTTCGGTTAGGAGAGGATACCTCTTCCTATTTTGTTGTACACGGAATTTCTGTGAATTTATGCGCTCTGCTGTGCTCTAGTATGTGTATCTTGTCTCTGGGAGGGCCAGCAATAGTGGTATCGGCACGTTACGTTGAGTTGGGCTACGTTC
>NW_016937794.1:5157-8309 GCF_001483705.2 Eufriesea mexicana
TAACTTCCACTTTTGCGCTTTACACTGCTATTCGGTGTATTTCTGCGCTCTACATTGCTCTACTATACCCTGCTCGTCCCTGTCGTGGTCAGCAATTGTGCTCGTGGCACGATAGATTGAGTTAGCTTACGTTTGGCCAGGCTAGGTCGGGCAAGGTTTGGTTCGATGTCTTTGACTCTTCTGCCATCCACTGCTGTTCCTTTGATTTCTGCGCTCTACTGTGCTCTGCTGTGTTCTGCTCGGCACTGGGGAGGACAGCAACAATGGTCTCGTCACATTAGCTTTAGTAGTCCTCGTTTTTTAAAGTTAGCCTTTGTCAGGTCAGATTAGGATATCTTTGACGTTTATGCTATTGGCTGCTCTTTTATGGCTTTCTGCGCTCTGCTGTGCTCTGGTATGTTCTGGTTGGCTCAGTGGAAGCCAGCAATAGAGGTCTCGGCCCGTTAGGTTTAACTATTCTACGTTTGGTTATGTCCGATTACGTAAAGTTAGGTTAGGGTATCTCTGTCCTTTTTGCTATACACTGCTATTCGGTGTATTCTTGTCCTCTAATGTGTTCTAGTCCATTCTGCTTGTGTTTGTGGATGACAGCAATAGTGGTCCCGGCACGTTAGCTTCAGCAATGTTGCGTTTCGCTAAGTTCGGTTAGGAAGGCTCGATTAGGATTTCTTTGACTTTTGTGCTGTAAGCTGCTATTTGGTGGATTCAAGCGCTCTACATTGCTCTACTATACTCTGCTCGACTCTGTTGAGGCGAGCAATAGTGGCCGTGGCACGTCAGGCTGTGTTAGATTACGTTTTGCTACGTTGGGTTACGCTATGTTTGGTTATGATAGCTACGTCTTTCGTTCTATACACTGCTATTTGGTGGATTTCTGCCATCAACTTTGCTCTAATACATTCTGCCTGTCTTTGTGGAGGACAGAAATTGTGATCTCGTCATGACAGGTTGAGTTATGTTACGTTCGTTTCTCTTACGTTTGTCAAGGTTAGGACCGGCTACTTTGACTCTTCTTCCATACACAGCTGTTACGTGCATCTCTGCGCTGTAATGTGCCCTAATATGCTCTGCTTGGCTTCGGGAGGGCAGCAATATTGGTCTTGTCATGTTAGGTTGAGTTAGGATACGCTTGGTTGGATTAGGTTAGGTTAAGCCCGGTTAGGTTAAGCCCGGTCAGGTTAACATAGACTTCCGTGCTATACACTGCTATTCGAGTAATGCTGTGCTATACTGTGCTCCACTATATTATGCTTAGCTATGGGAATGCCAGGATTATTGGTCTCGGCACGTTACGTTGAGGTAGGTTACGTTCGGTTAGTTTAGTGTGGGTTAATTTCGGCAATGGTAGATTTGACTCTCGTGCTGTACACTGATGTTCGCTGGATTTCTGAGCGCTGCGTTTAGATATCTGCGATATAAACTGCTATCCGCCGATTTCTGCGCTGCACTGCGATCTAATGCATTCTGCTTGGCTCAGGGTATGCCAGCTGCAGCGGTCGCGGCTTTATGTTCAGTCATGCTACGTTTCGTTATGTAATGTTAGGCCAGGTTAAGTTAGGGTATCCTCGACATTTGTAACATACACTGCCTTTCGGTGGATTTCTGCGGTCTACGTTGGTCTACTATGCTCTATTCGACTCCGGGGCCGCGAGAAATGGCGGTCGCAGCGCGTCATGTTAGGTTAGGTCAGGGTAAGTATTGCTTGGATAGCTTTGACTTTCGTGCTATACACTGTTACTCGGTTTATTTCTGTGATCAACTGCGCTCCACCACATTCTGCTTGGCTATGGGGAGGCAAGGAGCAGCGGTCGCTGCACGTTATTTTGAGATATGCTACGATTGGCTAGGTTAGGTTAGGACAGGTAGTGCCAGGATGTCTATGGTCCTTGTGCTCTTCACTGCAATGCGTTGGATTTCGGCGCTCTTCTGTGCTCTAGAACATTCTGCTTGTCTCTGTGGAGGCCATTAGTAGTGGTCCCGTCAAGTTGGTTTGAGTTATGTAACGTTTGGGAATATTACGATTGACTAGGTTAGGACAGGCAACTGTGACTTTTGTGCTATTTACTGCTATTCGGTGGATTTCTGCGGTCGAGTGTGCTCTAATATGCTCTGCATGCTTCTGGGAGGCCAGCAATAATGGTCTCGTGACGTTATGTTGAGTTACACTACCTTAGGATAGGTTAGGTTAGGTCAAGTTGGGTAAGGATAGGTCCGACTTTTATGCTTCAAACCGCAATGCAGTGGATTTCTGAGCTCTACTGCGCTCTAGTATATTCTGCTTTGCGCTGGGGAGGCCAGCAGTACTTGTCTCGGCATGATGGGTTCAGCTAGTCTACGTTTGGTTGTACTACGTTTACTGAGGTTATTATAGAATAGTTTAGACTTATGTGCTATGCACTGCTATCCGCTGATTTCTGCGCTCTACCGTATTCTCATATTTCCAGCTTGGCGCTGGGGAGGCCAGAAATCGTGATCCCGGCCCGTTAGGTTGAGTTAGGTTACGTTTGGTTAAGATAGCATAGGTCCTGTCAGGTTAGGATATCCTCGACTCTTGTGCTGTTCACTGCAATGCAGCAGGTTTCTGCGCACTACTGTGCTCCTGTACATCCGGATTGTCTTGTCGTGGCCAGCATTAGTGCTCCCGTCCTGTTAGGTTGTTTTATGTTACGCTTGGTTCTGTTACGTTTGGCTATGCTAGGATAGCCTGCTTCGGCCACTATGCTATGCACTGCAATTCAATGGACTTCTGCGCTCTACCCTCCGCGAATACGATCTTCTTAGCTCTGGGGAGGGCAGCTATATAGGTCACGGTGCGTCAAGATGAGTTAGGTTACGCTTGGTTACGTTTCGTTTGGTCAGGTTAGGACAGGATAGATTTGACTTTTGTGCTATAGACAGCTATACGGTTAATGTCGGCGCTCTACTTTGCTCTAATGTGTTCTGTTTCACTCTGGGGAGTCCAAAAGTAGTGGTCGCGGCTCGTCTGTTTGAGATATGCTACGCTTTGATTGGTTCGGGTAGGCAAAGTTTGTTTAGAATGGCTTCGACGTTAGTGCTACACACTGCTATTCGTTGGATTTCTGCGCTCCACTGCGCTCTATCATGCTCTGCTTGGCTACGTAGAGTACAGCAATTGTGGTCTCGTTGCGTTA
>NW_016937795.1:0-518 GCF_001483705.2 Eufriesea mexicana
GGCGTTAGGCGACGTATTCACCAGGCTATTACAGATTATAGATTTTCAATATACTTATTGTCTAGCAAGTAGATGGCTGTGCTTGCCATAGGATTGAAGGTTTGGTCGAACTGTTCACCAAGCTATAACAGAATATAGATTTTGAATAGATATATCATCGGGCAAGTGGATGGCTGTACTTGTCATTGGATTGAAGGCGTTAGGCGATCTATTGACCAAGCTGTAGGAGGTTATAGATTTTTATTAGACCTAGTCTCTGGCAAGTAGATGGCTGTACATGCCATTGGTTGCAGACGTTAGGCGACCTGTTAACCAAGCTATAACAGATTATGGATTTTGAATAGACCAATTCTCAGGCAAGTAGATGGCTGTACTTGCCATTGAATTGGAGGCGTTATGCGATCTATTCTCCATGGTATAAGATGTTACAGATTTTGAAAGGACTTATTCCCTGACAACCAGGTTGCAGTACTTGCCATTGGATTGAAGGCGTTAGGCGATCTATTCACCGAGCTATA
>NW_016937796.1:0-2494 GCF_001483705.2 Eufriesea mexicana
ACAAGAGTCAATGCTATCCTAACCTAACGCAACGTAACCTAACCTAACCAAACGTATTCTAACGCAACATAACGTGCCGCGATCACTACTGCTGGACTCCCGAGAGTAGAACAGGGTATAGTAGAGCAATGTAGAGCGCAGAAATCCACCGAACTGCAGTGTACAGCACAAAAGTGTTAGCTATACCATCCTAATCTAGCCAAGCCTAGCATAACCCAACGTAACGTGACTCAACCTTGCGTGCCGCGAACACTGTACTTGGCGTCCTCGGAAACAGGCAGAATGTGATACCGCACAATAGTGCGCAGAAATCCATAGAATAGCAGTGCGCAGCACAAAAGTCGAAGCCGTACCGACCTAACCCAACGTAACCTGACATAACCAAACGTAATCTAAGTCAACCAAACCTCCCACGACCACTATTTCTGGCCTCCCGAGAGTCATGCAGAACATACTAGAGGAGAGTAGGGCGCAGAGATCCATAGAAACGCGGTGTACAGCAGAAAAGTCAAAGATATTGATACCTGACCCGAACGTACGCAACCTGACATAAGGCGGCCGAACACAACATAACTTGCCGAGACCACGTTTGCTGGCCTTCCCTATGGCAAGCAGAACGTACTCGAGCGCTGTGGGTCGCTGATATCCGCCGAATAACAGTGCATAAAGCAAAATTCAAAGACATCGCCTCCAACCCTATCCAATCGTAACATAACAAAACGTAACATAACAAAACCAAACGTGCCCCTACCCCGATTGCTGGCCACATCCAAGCGAAATATGCTACTGCACTGTAGAGCGCAGAGGTCCACCGAATAGAATTTCATACCATCAAAGTCAAAGGCATCCTATCCAAACTTAACCAAACCTAACATGCCCAAACGTGACTTGAACCTAACAAACGTGCCACGACCAACATTGCTGGTCTCTCAGGGACAAGCGCAACACATTAGAGAACAGTGGATCTCAGGAATGCACCGAATAGCAGTGTATAGCAGAAAAGTTGGTGCTATCCTTTGCTAACGTAACCAATCGTAACATAACCAAACGTAACCTGAAAAAGGATAGCATTCCGAGACCGTCATTATTGTCCTCCCCAGAGCCATGCACAACATATTACTGGAGAGCAGGGCGCAGAAAGCCATAGAATCGCAGCGTCTGGAAGAAAAGTCAAAGCTACCCAAACCAAGCCCATAACCAGCATAAATAGAACTCACGCAACATAACACAGGCTAACGTGCTGCGGCCACAATCCCTTGCATCCTCAGAGCAAAACAGACCATATCAGAGGGTAGTGTAGTGGAGAATACCACCAAAAAGCAGGGAGTGGCGCCAAAGTGAGAGCTATCCTAACCTAACCTAGCCGAAGGCAACATACGCAAACGCAACATAACTCCGCCTTACGGGCCGAATGCACTACTTCTGGCCTCCCCATATCCAAGCAGAATGTACTAGAGCATAGTAGAGCGCAGAACTCCACCGAATAGTAGTGTATGGCACAAATGTCAAAGCTTTCCTTGCCAAACGTAACCTAACGTATCCAAGCAAAACGTCCCATACCTCACCCTATCCTGCCCAGACCACTGTTGCTGCCCTCCGCAGAGCCAAGCAGAACATATCACAGGAGGGTTGAGCGCAGAAATACATAGGATCGCAGTGCATAGCGCAATAGTCGAAACTACAGTGTCCTAAACTATATAATCGTAACATAACACGACGTAACATAGCACAATCTAGCGTGCCGCGACCAGGATTGCTGGTCTCCCCAGAGTACAAGCAGAACATGCTAGTGGATAGTAGAACGCAGAAATCCGTAGAACTGCAGTGTACAACAGAAAAGTCTAGGCCAACCGATCCTAACCCAAACCAATGTAACCTTACCAAACGCAGCCTAACTCAACATAACGTGCAGCTACCGCTATAGCTGGACTTCGAGAGTCAGGCAGAATAAAGTAGAGCACAGTGGAGCGTAGCGATCCACCGAAAAGCTGTGTACAACACGAAAATCATATCTATCAAAACCTAATCCAAGCTAACTTAACGTAACCAAACGTTGCCTATCTCAAACAATCGGGCCGAGCACTCTATTACTTGCCGCCCGAGAGTTTGGCAGAGAGTAGCACAGCTGCGTAGAGCGTAGAAATCCACCGAGTTGGAGTGTATAGCACAGAAATCAAAGCTATCCTATTTTAACCTATCCAAGCGTAGCATAACCGAACTCATCATACCACAGACTATCGGGCCGGGAGCATTACTGCTGGCCTACCCATAGCCAAGCAGAATGTACTAGAGCACTGTAGAGGGCTAAAATCCGCCGAACAGCAGTGTATAGCACAAACGTCAAAGCCATCCTGACCAAACCTTTCCTGACATAAACAAACCGAACGCAACGTAACACAGCATAAATTGCCGAGACCTCTGCTGCTGGCATTCCCAGTGCCAACCTGAGTATACTAGAGCTCTGTAGTGCGCCGAACTCCACCGAGTATCAGTG
>NW_016937797.1:0-495 GCF_001483705.2 Eufriesea mexicana
TTGATGGATGGAAGGGCGTATGTATGGATGCATGTATGGATGGATGTATGGATGTATGTATGAGTGGATGCATGGATGTACGAATGAATGGATGTACGGATTATGGACGTTTGGATATGTGGGTGGATGAATGGATGGGTGGATGGAAGGGTGTGTGGATGGATGGATGTGTGCATGAAGGGAAACATGGATTGTTTGATGGGTGTATGGATTGATGGTTGAAAGGATGAATGCATGGATGTATGTATCGATGTATGTGTGGATGTATGGATTGATGTATGTATGGATGAACGTATGTATGGATGAATGCATCTATGAATGGATGGATGAATGGATGGATGTATGGACGGATGAATGGTTGTTTGGATGGATGTATTTATGGATGGATTTATATATGAATGGATGGATGGATGGACGCATCGGTGGATGGACGTATGCATGGATATATGTACGGATGTATGGATGTATGCATGTATATATGTATGGATTTATGGA
>NW_016937798.1:0-527 GCF_001483705.2 Eufriesea mexicana
GCACAGTAGATCACAGAAATCCGCCACATTGCAGTGTATAGCGCAAGGGTCAGTCGTATACGGGCCTACCTTTGCCCTGCTTAACGTACCCAAACATAGTGCAACTAAGGATGGCGTGCCGAGATATCTATCGCTGGCCGCCCGCCCCCCGCATCCAAGCAGAAAATATGAGATCACAGTAGATTGCAGGAATCAGCGGATATAGGTGTATAGCCCAAAGGCCTAAATTACCCTATCCTAACCACACCAAACGCTACATGACCGAACGTAACATGACGAGACCACAATTGCTGACCCCCACATAGTCAAGCAGAACATACTAGAGCACACTAGTGCGCAGAAATCCGCGTGTGGCCGTGTATTGTACAAAAGTCAGACATAACCTGAAATTACCTAACCTATCCAAACGCAGCGTAACTGAGCATGACGCGACGAGACCAATATTTCCGGCATCCGCAGAGCCGAGCAGAGCATATTAGAACATATTAGAACATATTCACCGAACCACAGTGAATAGCACAGAAGTC
>NW_016937799.1:0-249 GCF_001483705.2 Eufriesea mexicana
TGCAATGCTGTAGAATCTAGATGGAAAATTCAATTATATTGGCATTTTCGACTAATATCGTGGTGAGCTATCTTCCTGGCATAAGTATGGTGGAAAGATACCTTTGGCGTGCTATAGCCATTGCAATGCTGTAGAATCAGGCCGGAAAATTCAAAGCTATTGACATTTTCGACTAATATCGTGGTGAGTTGGCTTTGTTGCATAAATAAGGTGGAAAGATTCTATTGGCGTGCTATTGCCATTGCAATG
>NW_016937800.1:0-18556 GCF_001483705.2 Eufriesea mexicana
ACGTTACGTAACCTAGCAAGACCTAGCGTGCCGAAGCCACTAATACTGGCCACAGCAGAGCCAAGCAGAGCGTATTGGACCACACTAGAGCGCAGGTATCCAGCGAACAGCAGTGCATAGCACGGAAGCCCATGCTATCTAACCCTAACCACGAAAAAACGTAACAGCCGGAAATAGCATAACTGAAACCAACGTGCCGAGGGCACAGTTGCTTGCCTCTCCACGGCCAAGCAGAGTATACTACAGCACAGCAGAGCGCAGTAATCCACGGCATTGCAGTATATAGCACAAACGTCAAACGTATCCTGACCTAACCTGACCTAACCTAGCCTGCCCGAACGTAGCGTAATTCAACTTATCGTGACGTGCCCAATACTTCTGACCTCTCCAGAGACAAGCAGAACATATTATAGCACTGTAGAAAGCAGAAATCCACCGAATAGCGGTGTATGGCACAAAAGTCAAGACTATTGTATCCTAACCTCTCCAAACGTATCATAAACATGCGAACATATCTGAACCTAACGCACCGAGACCACTATTGTTGGCATTCCGAAGGTCAAACAGGGCATATTTGAACACATTAGAGCGCAGAAATCCGCGGATCGCAGTGTGTGGCACAAAGGTCCAGACTATCATAACCTAACATCGCCGGACGTAACATAACCATAATTATCATAGCTCAAACTAACGTGCCGAGACCATTATTTCTGGCCACTCCAGAGACAAGCAGTATGTCCCAGAGCACAACAGAGCGCAGAAATCATCCGCATTGCAGTGTATATCACAAATGTCAGAGATACCCTAACCTAACGTGACCAAACTTGACCTAACCAAATGTAGCGTAACACATAGTATCGTGCCGCGACAGCTATTGATGGCCTCCGTGATGCCATGTAAATCATATTAGAGCAAACCAGAAAGCAGAAAACCAGCGAACAGCACTGTATAGCGCAAAAGTCAACACTATCCTATCCAAACATATCCAGACGTGACATAGGCATGCACAACGTATTTGAACCTAACCCGCCGGGACCACTATTGCTGGTCACCTCAGTGCCAAGCAGAATATACTAGAGCACAGTAGGTCGCAGAAAGAACCGCATTGCAGTTTATAGCACAAAAGTCAACGATATCCCGAACAAGCGTGTCCTAGCCTAACCGAAACAAACGTAGCCCAACCAAGCCTAACCTGCCGAGACAGCTGTTGCTGTCCTCCCCAGAGCCAAGCAGAAGATATCAGCACACAGTAGATAGCAGAAATCCGCGGAAAGCTGTGTACAGCACAAAAGTCTATACTACACTATCCCAACCTCGCCAAACGTGACATAACCAAACGCCGTATGGCTCAACCTAACGTATCGAGACAACTACTACAGGCCTGCCCAGAGACAAGCAGAAAATACTAGTCGTAACCACTTCTCAATATAAGGTGCCTAGACCACTATTGCTGGCCACCAGGGAGACAAACAGAACATACAAGAGCACCAAAGGTGGTAGGAAACCACCGAACAGCAGTGCATAGCATAAAAGTCAAAGCTACCCTATCCTTATATATCCAAACTTAACATAACAGAGCGTAACATGACACAACCTAACGCACCGCGGCCACTATTGCTGGCATCCCCCGATTCGAGCAGAAAATATTAGAGGACAGTAGAGCGCAGAAATCCGTACAGTCGCAGTGTATTGCACAAGGGTCATAGCTATCCGAACCTAACTCAACTTAACGTGCCGCGACCACTATTGCTGGCCTTCTCGGGGATAAGCTGGATATAGTAGAACACAGTCGAGCGTAGAAATCCTACCAATATCAGCGCACAGCACATGAGTCAAGCGTGTCCTGACATAACCAGGCCTAGCCTAACCCACACTAACGTAGTGTAACTCGACATAGTGTGAGTTGCCTATATGGCTGCCCCCGCCCCCCCGCGGAGCCAGGCAGAACATATTAGAGGACAGTAGAAAGCAGAAATCCTCTGAATAGTAGTCTATAGCGCAAAAGTCGTGGTTACCGTGTCGTAACCTTGCAACACGTAACATGAGCATATGTAACGTTACAAAACCTGCCGCGCCGAGACCACTATTGCTGGCCCCCAGAACAAAGCAGAATATACTAGAGCACAGCAAAGCGCCAAAGACCTCCTCATTTCAGTGTGTAGCAAAAAAGTCGAAGATACACAAACCTCACCTGACAAAATCTAACCTAACCAATAATAGCACAACTCAACTAGACGTGCCGAGACCGCTATTACTGCGCTCCCCAGAGCCAAGCAGAACATACTAGAGCACAGTTGCATGCAGAAGCCCAACGAGTAGCAGTTATAGCACAAAAGTCAAACCAACACCGTCCTGATATATCCGGTCCTAACAGAACTAAACGTAACATAACTCAAACTAACGTATCGCGACCACTATTGCTGGCCTCCGCAGAGTCGAGCAGAATGTACCAGACCACAGTAGATAGCAGAAATGCACCGCATTGCAGTGAACGGCACAGAAGTCGAGGATGCCCTAACCTAACCTGATCTAGCGTAACAGAAGCAGGCGTTGCTTAAATCAACCTAACGTGCCGCGACCATTGCTTCCGGCCCCCCTGAGCCAAGCAGGTTTTATTAGACCACAATAGACCGCAGACACCCACCGAATAGCCGTGTATGTCACGAAAGCCATAGCCATCCTAACGAAACTTAACATAACCTAACATACTCAAACATAACGTAACACAACACAACGCGCCACGAGCATAACTGCTCACCTACCCAGAGTCGAGCAGATTGTAGTAGAGGAATGTGAAGCGTAGAAATAGACCGCACAGCAGTGTACAGCGCAAAAGATGAAGAAATCCTAACCAAGCCTTCCTAACCTAACCTATCGAAACGGAACCTATATCAATATATCGTACCGAGACCACCATTACCGGCCTCCCAGAGTCGACCAGAACATATTAGTGTATAGCAGATCGCAGAAATCCATGGAATCGCAGTGTGCAGTTCAAAAGTGGTAGCTATCCAAAGATAACCCAGCCAAACGCGGCATAACTCACGATAACGTGCCGCGACCACAGCTGCTGGCCTCCCCAGCGCCAGACAGAATATAATACAGCTCAGCCGAGTGCTGAAGTCTATCGAACGAAAATGCAAAACACGAAAATCAAGGCTATCCTTACCGAACTTAGCCGAAACTAACATAATGAAACGTAACATAACTAAACATGCCGTGCCTAGAGCATTATTGCTGGCGTTCTCAGGGCCAAGCAGAATATGGTAGAGCACACTAGAAGGCATAAATCCTCCGAACAACAGTTTATAGCACGAAAGTCAAAGCTAACCTTACAGAACTTCACCCAACCTAAACTAACCATACGTAACATAACTTACGTTAAAGTGTCGGGAACAATATTGCTGGCATTCCCAGCGCTAAGCAGAATATAGCAGAGTACAGTAGAGCGCGGAAATCCTCCGAAAAGCAGCGTGGAGCACGAAAGTGTAAACTACCCTATCCTAGCCTCACCTAACTTAACGCAACCGAACGAAGCACATACCAGCCAAACGTGCCGAGACCACTATTGCTGGCTTCCCCAGAGTCTAACACGATTCTCCAGAGCGCAGCAGTGCGCGGAAATCCTCCGCATTGCTGCGAATGGCATAAATGTCGATGACATCCGGACCTAATCTGACCTAACCTAACCTAACCATGCGCAGCGTGAGTCAACAGGGCGAGCCGCTACCATCATTGCCCGCCTCCCCTGAGGTAAGCAGATTAT
This sequence comes from Eufriesea mexicana, assembly GCF_001483705.2. Taxonomy (NCBI): domain Eukaryota; kingdom Metazoa; phylum Arthropoda; class Insecta; order Hymenoptera; family Apidae; genus Eufriesea; species Eufriesea mexicana. The sequence continues at coordinate 3,767 of NW_016937800.1, forward strand.
AGTGGAGTATCGCAGAGCGCATGTATCCACCGATCATCGGGGTGTAGCGCAAATGTGGTGATATCCTAAACTTACCTGACCTAGCCTATCCTATCCGAACGCAGCAGAGCTCATCCGGACATTCCGCGAATTTTGCTCTGGCATACCTGGAGGCAACCAGAGTACAGTAGAGCACTGTTGATCACAGAAATCCGCCGAAGAGCTGTGTACAGCACAAAAGTCAGAGCCATCCTAATCAAATTTTACAAGCCTATCCTAATCTAACGTAACATGACACTACATAACGTGGCGCTGCCCATATTTCTCGCCACCCCAGGGTCGAGCAGTTAATATAGAGCAATGTAGAGCGCAGAAATCCACCGAATTGCAGTGCACGGCCCAAACGTCGAAAAACCTTGACCAAGCCTTATTAACCTAACCTAACGAAACGAAACATAACACAAGCTAACGAGCCGAAACCATCATTGCTGGCCACGCCACAGCCAAGCAGGACATATTAGAGCACCCTAGAGGTCAAGCATCTACTGAATAGCAGTGCACGGCACAAGAGTATAATATTTTCTAACCTAACATGACGAATCGTGGCATAAGCAAGCGTAGCGTAACTCAAACTAAAGTGCCGAGACCACAATTGCTGGGGCCCACAGAGCCAAGCAGAAAATATTAGAACGCAGTAGAACGCTGAAATCTGAGGATAGCAGTGTGTAGCACAGAAGTCAAGGTAGCCTATTCCAACCTAGTCAGACGTAGCATACCCTGTCGAAGCATACCTCAAACAAACATGATGAGACCACTAATTCTGGCCTCCACAGAGGCAGGCAGACGGTACAAGAACATAGTATAACGCATGATTTCAACGCATTGCACCGAAAAACACAAAAGCCGTAGATATCCTGACATAACCCATCGCAACCTAACCTAACCGAACGTAACATAACGCATACTATCATTCTGAGCACACTACTGCTGGCCATCCCATAGCCAAGCGGAACACAGTAGACATGAGGAATCAAACGGATAGTAGTGTATTGCGTGGAAGTTATATCTATCCAAACAAAGCCTAACCTAGCATAACCAATCTAAACGCAACCTAACCCAAGCTATCGTGCCACGACCACTACTGCTCGCCGTCCCAGAGTCGATTACAGTATAGTAGAGCAATGACGAGCGCGGGAGACCTACGAATAGCAGCGTATAGCACAAAAGGCAAAGAAATCCTGACCAAACCTTCCTAGCCTATCCCAACGAAACGTAATATGATTCAAGCGAGCGCGACGAGACTACTATTTCTGGCCGCCCGGGAGACAAGCAGTACATATTGGGGTACAGTACAACGCAGAAATCCACCGAGTAGCAGCGGCTGGGACGAAAGTCCAAAATATCCTATCATAACCCCACCAAGGGTAACATGTCCGAACGTAGCATGACACAACACAACGTACCGAGACTGCTATTCCTGCGCTCCCCAGAGACAAGCAGAACATACTAAAGCACACTGGAGCGCAGAAGCCTAACAAATGGCAGGGTATAGTACAAAAGTAGAAGATATCCTATCCCAACATATCCAATCTTAGCATAACCAAACGTAACATAAATAATACTAACTTACCGCGACCACTATTGCCGGCCTACCCAGAGTCGAGCTGAACTTATTGGAGGACACCAGACCGCAGAAATAAATAGAGCCTCAGTGTATGGCATAAAACTCATATCTATCCAAACCTAACCCATGCTATCATAACCTAACCAAACGAAGCCTACCCAGACATGATGTGCTGCGACCACTATTGGTAGCCTCCCCAGGGTCAAGCAGAATATAGTAGAGTACAGACAAACGCAGAAATCCACCGAAATATGCATTAAAGCACGAAAGTCAAAGCTATACTCACCGAACTTTACCTAACCTAAACTATCCAAACGTAACCAAACTCAGCCCAACGTGCCTAGTCCAATATTTCTGGCTTTCCGAGGGCTAAGCAGGATGAACTGGAGCACATTAGAGCGCAGAAGTCTGCCGAATAGTAGTGAAAACCACAAAAAGATGAAGTTGCCTAACCTAACCTAACCAATCGTAACAAATCCAAACGTAGCATAGCCCAATCTAACTTGACGAGACTACTATCGCTGTCCTCCACGGAAAAGAGCATAATGTACTACGGCACAGTAGATCACAGAAATCCACAGCAATGCAGTGCAAAACACAAAAGTGAAGGATACCCTAACTCAGCCTGACCGATCCTAACCTAACCAAACGTAGTGTAACTCAATACAGCAAGACGAGGCCAATATTCCCAGCATACCCAGACCGCGGCAGAACGTGTTACAACACAGTATGGAGCAGAAATACATCGAACAGGAGTGCATAGCACAAGAGTCAAGGCTATCGTATCCCAACCTAGCCAAACATGACATAAGCGCACGTAACTCAACACATGTCAATGCGCCGAGACCACTATTTCTGGCCTCCACAGAAGCAAGCAGAATGTACCAAAGCACAGTAGTTCGCAGAGATCCAGCGCATTGCTGTGTATAACAAAAGGTTAAAAGGTGACAAAACTATACCCGACATAAACTAACCTAACCAACCGTAGCGCAACTGAGGATAAGGTGCCGAGAACAATAGTGTTGACCTCACCAGGGACGAGCGGAACGTTCTGATGTACAGCGGAGCGCAGAAACCCACAGAATCGCAGAATATAGCGCAAAAATCTCTGCTATCGGTACCTAACCAAAGTTAACATAACTGAACACACGTAGGCGAAATCAACCGAACGTGCCGAGACCGATATTGCTGGCATTCTCTGGGCCACGGGAATATAGTAGAGCACAGTAGGGCGCAGGAATCCTCCGAATAGAAGTGTATAGCACGTAAGTCAAAGATAACCTGACTGAGCACTACCCAATCTAACCTAACCGAACATCACATAACTCAAACTAACCCGCCGCGACAACTACTGCTGGTCTCTCAAAAGCGAAGTAAAAAGTGTTAGTTCACAGTAGAGCGCATAATCCAACCGCAATGCAGTGTGTAGCACAAACGTCAGAGGTACCATGAATTTACATGTCCTCACCGAACATGCCGGAACTTAGTGTAACGTAACATAACCTTACGAGACCACTTTTACTGGCCACCACGGATCCAATCGGAGCATATTAGAGCACATTAGATGCCAGGAATTCACCGAATAGCAGCGTATAGCACAAAAGTCAAAGCTATCCTATCCCAACATATACAATCAACATAACCAAACGAAGCATATCTAAACCTAACTTGACGAGACTAATACTGCTGGCCTCCATTGGGACGAGCAGAATGTACTAGAGCACAGTACAGCGCAGAAAGCCACCGCATTGTAGTAAACAGGACAAGACACGTAGATATCTTAACAACCTGACCTAGTCTGTCCTAACCGAACGTAGCATAACTAATGATGACGTGCCGCTACCACAGCACCTGGACTGCCCAAAGCAATGCAGATTGGTGTAGAGCACAGTAGATCAAGCACAGAAATCAACCGAGTAGCTGTGTAAAGCACAAATGTCGAAATAGCATGTCCTAACATAGCGAACGTGATTTATCCCAACATAACATGGCTCAGCCTAACATAACGAGACCCCTATTGCTGGCCTCCCAAGAATTAAGCAGAGTATACTAGAGCACTGCAGAGCGCAGATGTCCACCTCATTTCAGTGCGTAGCAAAAAAGTCGAAGACAACGTAACTTTACCTGCCCCAATCTAACACAACCAATCTTAGCGCAACTCAACACAACGTGCCGAGAGCACAATTGCTGCGCTCCCCAGGCCCAAGCAGAGCATAGGAGGGCACACTAGAGTGCAGAATTCCACCGAATTGCAGTGTATAGTACAAAAGTTAAACATATCCTGACTTAACTTGACCTAACCTAACCTATCCGAACGTAGTTTAACTTAACATAAAGTGACAACACCACTATTGCTGGCCTCCACAGAGGGAAACAGAATGTACTAAAGCACAGTCGAGCGCAGAAAGCCACCCCATTGCTGTGAATAGCGCAAAACTCGCAGATATCTTATCATAACGTACTCAGACTGGCCTAATTCAGCGAAGCGTAGCACATCACATCGTAGCGCGACCACAGCTGCAGGCGCCCCAAAGTAAGCATAATAAAGGAGAGCACAGTAGGACACAGGAGTCCACCACATAATAGTGTATAGTACGAAAGTCAAAGCTATCGTCACCGAACTTAACCTAAACTAATCAAACCAAACGTAACCTAACTCAAGCTAACGTGCCACGACCACCACTGCTAGCTCCCCAGGGTCGAGCGTAGTACAGCAGAGCAATTTTGAGCGCGGAAGTGCGCCGAATAGCAGCGTATAGCACAAAAGTCCAAGCTATCCTATCCCAACATAGCCAAGCTTAACACACCCAAGCGAAACATAACCAAACCTGACTTGACGAGACCTCTATGGCTGGCCTCTACGGACACAAGGAGAATGTGCTAAAGCACAGTAATGCGCAGAGATCCGCCGCATTGCGGTGTACAAGGAAAAAGTCAAAGATGTCAAGACCATACCTGACCGAACCCAACATATCCAATCGTAGCACAGCTCAATATAACGTGACGCGACGAATACTATAGGCCTCCAGAGAGCCATGCAGAACATACTAGAGTACACTAGTGCGTAGAAATCCGCCGCACAACACTGTGTAGCACGAAGGACAAAGCTACCATTACCGAATTTAACCTAACATAGACTAACCAACCGTAACCTAAACAAGCCTAACGTGCCGAGCCCAATATTGCTGGCATTCCCAGGGCTCAGCAGAAAACGTAAGAACGCAGTAGATCGCAGAAATGCGCGGATACCAGTGTATAGCACAAAAGTCTAGAATGTCCTATCCTAACCTCTCCAAATGTTACATAACCGAACGTAGCGTAGCTCAAACTGAAGTGCCGAGACCACTATTACTGGCCGCCACAGAGGCAGGCAGAGCATACTAGAGCACACTAGGGTGCAGAAATCCGCCGCATGGCAGCGAACAGCACAAAAGTCGAAGATATCCTTAAATAACATGACCTAACATAACCAAATCAAGCGCAGCATAGCTCAACGCAACATGCCGCGACCACTGTTCCTGGCATCCCCATGACCAAGCAGAATGTAGTAGAGCACAGTGGATCACAATTATCCACCGAATAACAGTGTAAAGCACGAAAGTCGAAGTTGTCCTAACCAAACATAGCCAAACCTGGCCTAACCAATCGCAACATAGCTCAACTTATAGTGTCATGGCTACTATTTCTCGCCTCCACTGAGTCGAGCATGGTATAGTTGAGCAATGTGGAGCGCAGAAATCCGCCGAATAGCAGTGTATAGCACACTAGAGGGAGATGTTGCGACCTAACCTGACCACACCTAACCTAAAGCAAGGTAGCGTAGCTCAATATAACGTGCCGCGATATCCCCTCCTGGCCTCCACTGAGCCAAGCAGAATGTTGTGGAGCGGAGTAGTTCACAGAAATTCTCCGATTAAGAGTGTGTAGCACGAAAGAAGGAATTACCCTAGCCTAACATAACCTACCCTAACCCAACCAAACGAAACCCAACTCAACCTGACGTGCAACGACCACTATTGCTCTCCTCCCCAGGGCCGAGCAGAGTATGGTAGAGAAATGTAGGGCGCAGAAATCCACCAAACAGCAGTGTATAGCACAAAAGCCAGAGAAATCCTAACCGAACACTCCTAACCAAACGTAACGAAACGTAACATAGCTCAACCTATCGCGCTGAGATCACTGTTATTGGCCACCCTAGAGCCAGGCAGGGCATGTTAGAACACAACAGAGCGCAGAAATCCAGTGTATAGCAGTGTATAGCACAAAAGTCAAAGCAGCCGCTCCCAACCTAGCCAAATGTGACGTATACAAACGAGCCTAACTCAACCTATCATGACGAGACCAGTATTGCAGGCCTGCGGAGGGCCAAGCAGAGTGTACTAGAGCACAGTAGTGCGCTGAAACCCACGGCATCGCAGTGAAGAGCACAAAAGTCGATGAGAACCTAGCATGACGTGACCTAACGTAACCTAGCCAAAAGTAACCTAACTAAGCCAAACGTGCCGAGATCACTATTGCTGGCCTCCGCAGAGCCAAGCAGAAAATATTAGGCTGCAGCAGAGCGCAGAAATCTGCCGCACGGAGATGAAAAGCACAAAAGTCAAACATACCCTGACCTAACATTGCCTATCCTAACCTAGTCAAACGTAGCCTAAACCAACATAACGTGCCGCGTCTATTGCTGGAAACCCCAGGGCCAAGCAGAAAATATTAGAGAGCAGTGGAGGGCAGAAATCGGTGGATAGCAGTGTATAGCACAGATGTCTAAAGTAACCTAGCCTATCCTCACCATAACGTAACATGAACAAACGGGGCATAGCTCAGCCTAACGTGCCGAGACAACTACTGCTGGCCTCCCCGGAGACAAGCAGAATATACTAGAGCACAGCAGAGCGCAGTAATCCACCGCATTTCTGTGTATAGCACAAAAGTCGAACATTTCCTGACATAACCTGAACTTGCCTTACCTATCAAAACGTGGTGTATCTAAACATAACTAGACGATACCGACAATGCTGGTCTCCGCAGATCCTGGCAGACACCATTAGAGCACACTAGAGCGCAGAAATCTACCGAATATCAGTGAAGTGCACAGAGGTCAGAGTGGGCTGAAATAACCTGGCCAAGCGTAACACATCCAAACGAAGACTAACAAATCCTGTCATTGCCAGACCACTATAGCTGGCCTCAACGGAGGCAAGCAGAGTGTACTAGAGCTCAGTAGAGCGCAGAAACCACCGCATTGCCGCGAATAACACAAAAGCCGTAGATATCCCTGCATGAACTGTCCTAACATAACCTAACCAAACGCAGCATAGCCCAACATAGCGTGCAGCGACAACTGCTCCTGGCCTCCACATAGCCAAGCAGGACACATTCCTGGAGACTAGAATGATGAGATCCATAGAATCGCAGTGTATATCAGTAAAGTCAAAGCAACCTATTCCTAACTCAAACAAAGGGAACAGAGTAAAACATGGCCTAACACAGCCTAGCGTGCCGAAGCCTATATTGCGCCCCCCCCCCCCCTCAGAGCCGTGCAGCACATACCAGAGCAGATTAGAGCGCAGGAGTCCACCGACTAGCAGTGCAGAGCACAAAAGTTGGAGCTATCATGACCAAACGTAACCTAACCCAACCCAACCGAACGTAACGTGACTCAACATGACGTGCCGAGACCACTATTGCTGGTCACCTCAGAGCCAACGAGAACAGATTAGTGGGTTGTAAAACGCAGAAATCCTTAGGATTGCAGTGTATATCAGAAAAGTCAAAGCTAAACAAGCCTAAACCAAACCAACGGGACATAGACAAACATAGCCTAACTCAACCTAAAGAGCCGAGTCCGCTATTGCTGCTCTCTCCATTGAAAGGCAGGACATAATAGAGGAAAGTAGAGCGCAGACGTCCACCGAATAGCGGTGTACAGCACAAAAGTTGAAGCTTCCCTGGCCAAACATATCCTTACCCAACCTAACCGAGCGTATACTTAATTCAACATAAAATACCGAGACCGTTTTTCCCAAAGCCAAGCTGAAAGCATTAGAGCACTGCAGGGTGCAGAAATCCATCTAATAACAGAATATAGCACCAAAGTCAGAGCCACCCACTCCTAAAAATGCCAACCGTAACATAACCGAACTTAACCTATCTAAAACTAACCAGCCGCGCCCACCATTGCTGGCCTGCACAGAGCCGAACGGAACACTTTACTGGAGAGTAGAACGCGGAAGTCCATAGAACTGCAGTGTATATGAGAAAAGCCATAGCTGCACACACCTAACCCAAACCATCAGTGCTGGTCCAAACATAGCCTATCGCAACCTAACGTGCCGAGACCGCAATTGCTACCATCCCTAGGGCCAAGCAGGACATGCAAGAGCACAGTGGATCGCAGGAATCCAGCGAAGAGCAGTGTTCAGCAAAAAAGTTAAAGCTATCCTCAACAAAGTTAGTATAACCCAACCTAACCGAACGTAACCTGAATCAACGTAACGTGCCGAGGCTACTATTGGCAGCCATCCCAGAGCCAAGCTGAATATGGTAGAGCATCGTTTGGCGCAGAAATCTAACTAGTAGCAGGCTACAACAATGAAGTCAATGCTATCCCCTCCTAACCTAGCAAATCGTAATTTAACCGAATGCAACATAACCGAATGCAACGTAACCGAATGCAACATAACTAAACATAACGCCCGGCGACCACTATGGCTGGCCTCCACTGAGCCAAGCAGAACACAATAGTAGAGAGTAGAACGCAGAAATCCATGGAATCATTGAGTATATCAGAAAAGTCGAAGCTATCTAGGCCTTACTCAAACAAACACAACATAACCAAACATAGCCCATCACAACCTAGCGTGCCGAGAACGTTATTGCTGCCACTCACTGCCAAGCAGGACATGCTGGGGCACAGTGGAGCGCAGAAGTCCACCGAAAGGCAGAGTAATGCATAAATGTTAAAGTTACCCTGACCAAACTTAGCCTCACACTGCCTAACCAAACGTAACATATCTCAGACTATCGTGCCGCGATCTCAAACGATAGCCTTCCCAGGGCCAAGCGGAAATCATTAGCGTACAGTAGAACGTAGAGTTCCATAGAATCGCAGCGTATATCAGAAAAGTCATCGCTACCCTATCCTAACACAAACCAACAGGACATAACCAAACGTAGCGTAACACAACCTAACTTGCCGAGATCGCTATTGTCCCCCCCCCCCCAAAGCGGAGCCGTCTATAGTAGGTCAATGTAGGTGGCAGGATTCCACCGAATATCAGTTTATAGTACAAAAATCGAAGAAATGCTAACCGAGCGTTGACAACCTAACCAAACGAATCGTAACCGAACTCAACCTAACATGACGATACCGCTATTACCTAACACCCACAGAAGCAAGTAGTGTGCACTAGAGAACAGTTGTCAGCAAAAATCGTCCGCATTGCAGTTAGTAGCACAAAAATGGAAGATATGCTAACATCACATGACCTGGCATAACCCAAGTGATCGTAGCGTAACTCAACGGAGCGTGCCGCGACCAATGTTGCCACACTCCACAGAGCCAAGCAGAATTCCGTAGAGCACGGTACATCAAAGGAAACCACCGGATAGTAGTGTATTGCACGAAAGTCGAAGCCATCCTCGCCAAACATAACATAACGTAAACTAATGAAGAATAGCCTAACACAACATGACGTGCCACGGCTGTTGCTGGCCTCCCCAGGGCCAAGCAGATTATGGTAGAGCTGACCCGAGTCCAGAAATCCTCCGAATAGCAGTGTACAGCACGGAAGTCACAAATAACATGACCAAGCTTGACATAACCTAGCCTAACCAAACATAATGTAACACATCCTAACGAGCCGAGACCACTATTGCTGGCCCCGCCGGAGCCAAGCAAAATGTACTACAGCGCAGTAGAGCGCAGAAATCCAGCGCACTGCAGTCAATAGCACACAGGCCGTAGTAATCCTAGCATTAACTGTCCTAACCAAACCTAACCAAACGTAGCATATTCCAAAGTAACGTGTCGCGGCAACCACTCCTGGCCTCCGCACAGCCTAGCAGAATATAGTACAGAACAGTAGAACACAGGAATCCACCGAATAACAGTGTATAGCACGAAAGACAAGTATTGTGCGCGTTACCGGGGCCCGCCAACTGACGACCGCGCCGTGCCTCGAGCTAATGCTTTATAACGGCTTCGCGAAAAAGATGTTATTGTACTTTCTAGCGTCGCCGCCGCAGGGGAACGCGTGTGTAGGTGTTGGACACGCGGCTTGGAAAAACCCTGCCCTCACCGTTGAAGGATCATCGGACAAGTTGGACCTACCCTTGCGGGAAGCAGCTCACTTGGCCGTGGCTCCGGGTTGTCTAGCAGCCCGCAGCCTCGTTACCAGCGGGGGCCACGTGGAGGCGGAGCTGCCAGCTTTCGCTCGGTCCCAGCAGGATGGCGTGTGCCGATATACCTGCACCGTCCCGGTATCCGTCTCTGAATACCGCCTGCGGTGACGGTCACAGACGTCTTACCTCTCTTCCCTTGCTGTTTCCTCCGGCGCTTCTCGTGGTCATCCTGTCTGGCCATCTTCTTCGCATGTCCAGGTTGGCTGCTTCCTCCTTAGCAGCGGTTGGTCCTGTTCTGGTTGGGTCCTGCTTCTGCCAGCCTTGTGCTTCTTCTTGGTCCTCTGCTTCTAGTTCCTTCTTCTTCTTCCACACCGCATCTTCTCCCTCCGCCACCACGTTTTCCTCTTAATGTTGCTCCCTCTCTTCTTTCCCGCCATTTCTTCTCCTTGGCGGAGAGTACGTCGCGAGCGAACTTCCGGAAGTGGCGAAACGCCTTTCTCGACGTGAGGATACGACTTTCGACTGGCCACCTGAATCTGTGGCCGTCGAGTCCTTCTTTCAGTCCGCGCCGGCTTTCACCATAGAGTGGGCGCTCCTCTATGATGTGCCTCAGCGTTTCCTCTTCTCCGCAGACGCACAGTTCCGTATCGCTGCAGCCGAAGTACTTCAGTTTGCTATTGAAGTCTCCGTGGCCACAGGGGAACTGTGTCACATAGTGGATCCATTTATCCTTGACCCTATCGTGGACGCTGCTGAAGTAGGCGTATGTTGTTCGTCCTTTCTCTGTCGCTCGCCAACGCTCCTGCCAAGTGGCCGTGGCCTCGTCCCGTAGGCGCCGTTTTGTGTCCATCGTGTTCGTGGATCCTTTCCTTTCTGCGTGCATTCGCGCGCGCATCTCAACCACCAGGTCGATTGGCATTTTGCCAGCTATCACATGTAGAGCCTCATTTGAAATTGTCCGATATGCCTTCGTGACCTGAAGCAAGGCCATTCTCTGCGATCTCTCGAGGATCTTCTTTGTCTTTATGTTCAGCAGGTCGCTCCAGCCATCTGCGGCGTACGTGGCGATCGAGTCAAAGAGCCCCCTGTACAGGGTGGTTAAGGCTCCACGTCCGAGACCGCAGTTCGCCTTGGCCACATTTGCAAGGCTGTTGAACATTCTTCTGCACTTGTGCGCTGTCTCCTGCACGTGCTTCTCGATCCTCAGGCCGCGTTCATGATGAACGCCCAAGCACGAAAGGCAAAGATATCCTAACTAAACATAGCATAACCAGTCCCAAACGAACGTGACCTAACTCAACCTAACGTGCTGCGGCCGTTATTTCTCGCCTCCCAGGGTCGAGCAGAGAATAGCAGTGCAATGTAGAGCGCCGAAATCCTCCGAATAGCTTTGTATAGCACAAAGAACTAGGATAACGTAGCCTAACCTGGCATAACCTGACCTAACCAAACGTAGCAAAACTGAACGTAACGCGCCGCGACCACTATTGATGGCATTCGTAGAGACAAGCAGTGTGTATCAGAACACATTAGGGCACAGAGATCCAGCGAATAGCAGTGTAGGGCACAAAAGCCGAAGATATCCTTACCCAACCCGACCTAACCTATCCCAGCCAAACGTAGTCCAACTCAACATAACGTGCAGCGATCATTGCGCCTGGCCTCCCCTGCGCCGCGCAGAATGTAGTAGAGCGCAGTGGATCACAGAATTCCACCGAAAAATAATGTACAGCACGAAAGTCAAAGCAGCACCTCCTAACCTATCCAAACGTAGCATACCCAAACGTAACCTAAATCAACCTAACATGACTAGACAACTATTGCTGACCTCTGCAGGGAAAAGCAGAGTGTACTAGAGCACAGTAGTGCCCATATATCCATAGCAAAGTAGTGAAAAGTACAGAAGTCGAAGGTATCCCAACATAACCTGACCTAACCAAATCTAACCAAGCGTAGCGTAACTCCACAGAGCGTGCCGCGACCACTGCTGCCGGAATCCCCAGAGCCAAGCAGAATACCGTAGAGCACAGTAGGTCACAGAAATCCTCCGAATATCAATGTACAGCACGAAAGTCAATGCTATGCTAACCAACCTTAGCCAATCCTAACCTAACAAAACATAACCTAATTGAAAGCAACGTGCCCCGACCACTGTCGCTGGCCCCCGCATGATCGAGCAGAGTATAGTAGAGCAATGTACAGCGCAGAAGTTCACCGCATTGCAGTGTACAGCAAAAAAGTGAAAGTAGTCCTGACCAAACCTTCCCTACCTGTCGCAACGATACGAATCATAGCGAAGTTAACGTGTCGAGGACACTATCACTGGCAACTCCAAAGTCGAGCATAGTAGAGTAGGGCAATGTAGAGCGCAGGAATCCACCGAATAGCAGTGCAAAGCAAAACAGCCCAAGAGACCCTAACCAAGCCTTACCAACCTTCCCAATCGAAACGTAACATAACTCGACCAAACGTACCGAGACCACTATTACTGGCCACCCCACAGCTCAGCAGAACACATTGGCGCGCAGTAGGGCGCAGAAATCAAACGAATATCAAGAAAGGCACGAAAGTATAGGATATTCTGTCCAAACATATACAAACTTTCCATATGCAAACGTAGCCTAAATAAACCTAACGCGCCGGGACCATTTTTTCTGGCCTGAACAGAGCCAAGTAGAATACATTAGAGCACAGCAGAGCCCAGAAATCCACCGCTTCGCAGTGTATAGCACAAAATTCAAACATTTCCTGACACAACGTAGCCTTAACTAACCAACCCAAACGTAGTGTTCAAGATAACGTGACGAGACCAGTATTCCTGGCATCCGTGGAGCCAGGCAGAGCATGATAGAGGAACGTAGAGCGCAGGAGTCGACGGAATAGCAGTGAATAACGCAGATGTCAAAGTAGCCTATCCTAACCTAGCGCAACGCAACGCATCCAAACGTAGCCTAACTAAACCAAACATGTACGGACCACTATTGTTGGCCTCCACAGAGGAAGGCGGAATGTACTAGAGCACTATATAGCGCAGCAATCCACCGCATTGCAATGAATAGCACAAAGGCCGTAGGGAACCCAAGCTAACCTGACCCAACATAACCTAACCGAACGTAGCATAACCCAACACGACGTGCCGCGACCACTTCTCCTGGCCTCGCCGGAGCAAATCAGAATGTAGTAGAGCAGATTAGATGACAGAAATCGACCGAACAGCAGTGGATAGCACGAATGACGGAGCTATCTTAACTAAACTTAGCCTAACCAAACCTAACCTATCCCTGCCGAACGTAACATAACACAACCTAACTTGCCACGGCCGCTATTGCTCGCCTCTCCATAGTCGGGCAGAGTACAGTAGAGCAATGTAGAGCGCAGCAATCCACCAAATAGCAGTGTATAGCACCATTGTCAAAGAAATCCTGACCGACCTTTCCTTACCTAACATTACGAAACTTAACCTAAATCACCCTAACGTGCCGAGGGGATAATTACTAGCCACACCAGATCCAAGCATAGCATATTAGAGCACATTAGAGCGCAGAGGTCCGCGGAATAGAATCTTATAGCACAAAAGACAACGTAGCCTTTCCTAACCTGGACAAACGTAACATATACAAACGTAACATAACACAACCTAACACAACGAGACCGAAGCTGCTGGTCCCCACAAAGGAAAGCAGATTGTACTAGAGCACAGAAGTGCGCAGAACCCCACCTCATTGCAGTGAATTGCAATGAAGTCGAAGATGTCATAACCAAATCTGACCTAACCAAACCTAACGTATCGTAGGGTATCTCAGAATAAAATGCAACGAGCACTGATCCTGGCCTCCCCATAGCCAAGCAGAATGTTGTAGAGCACAGTCGATCACAGAAGTACACCGAATAGATGTGTATAGCACGGAAGTCAGTGCAATTCTGACAATACCAAGCCTAACCTGCCATAACCCAACCAAACGTGACCTGACAAAACCTCTGGTGCCATGGCCGCCATTGCTCGCTTCTCCAGAGTCGAGCAGAGTATAGTTGAGCAATGTAGGGCTCAGAAATCCAACGGATAGAAGTGTATGTTACCGAAGACGAGGAAATGCGAACCTACCTGACCTAACATGACCTAACCGAACGTGGCATAACTGAACATAACGTGCCGCGACCACTACTGCAGGCATCCGCAGAGCCAAGCAGAATACCGTAGAGCGCAGTGGATTATAGAAGTCCGCTGAATAACTATGTACAGCACGAAAGTCAAAGCTATGCTAACCAACCTTAGCCCAGCCAAACCTAGCGAAACATGACTTAATTGAAAGCAATGTGCCACGACCATTGATGCTGGCCTCTCGAGAGTCGACTACGGTATATTGGAACAATGTAGTGCACAGAAATCCACCGCATTGCATTGTACAGCACAATAGTCTGACTTACCTAAACCTAACCTGACCCAATCTAACATAGCCAAACGACGCCTAACTCAACCTGACGTGACGGTAACACCATTGCTGGCATCCACAACGCCAGGCTGAGCATATTAGAGCACAGTAGAGGGCATAAATGCACCGAACATCAGTGTATATCACAAAGGTCAAAGCTATCCTGTCCTAACCTATCCAAATGTAACATAAGCGTGCGTAACGTTACAAAAACGTACGTAGCATGGCCGCTATTGCTGGTCGCACGAGGGCTAAGCAGAGTATAGCAGAGCAATGTAGAACGCTGAAATCTTTCGGACAGCAGTGTATAGCATGGGAGTCAGTGCTAACTTAGCCAAAGCTAACCAAGCCTAACGAAACGAAACCTGGCCAAGCGTCACGTAACAAAGCCTAACAGGCCGAGGGCACTATTCC
>NW_016937801.1:0-533 GCF_001483705.2 Eufriesea mexicana
TCAGCAGAGGGCAGAAGTCCATCGCATTGCAGTGTATAGCACACAAGTGAAACATATCCCGACATAGCTAGGCCTAACGTAACCAACCCAAACGTAGTGTATCTCAACATAAAGCGATGAGACCAATATTGCTGGCCTCCCAGAGCCAAGCAGAGCATTTTAGAGCACATTAGAGCTCAGACAGCCACCGAATAGCAGTGAATTGGACAAAAGTCCGGGTAACATATCCTAACCTAGCATAAGGTAACATACACAAACGTAACCTAACACAACCTGACATGACAAGACCACTATTGCTGGCCCCACAGGAACGAGCAGAATGCACTAGAGCATAGTAATGCGCAGAAGTCCAGCGAATTGCAGTGAATAGCACAAAAGTCGTAAATATCGTTACCTAACCTGGCCTAACCTAACGTAGCAAAACAGCGCCGCGGTCACTGCTCCTGGCCTCCCCTGATCCAAGAACAGTATAGCAGAGTACAGTAGATCGCAGAAGCCCACTGAATAGCGCTTTATAGCACAAGAGGCAAAGA
>NW_016937802.1:0-1407 GCF_001483705.2 Eufriesea mexicana
GGGGGGGGGGGGTTAGCAGTAGCTGTTTCCGCACGTTAGGTTGGGTTAGGCTACGTTCGGTAATGTTCTGTTGGCTTGGGTTAGGCTTAAGTTGCCTTGACGTTTGTGATACACACACCGATTCTATGGATTTCTGCGTTCCACTCTGCACTAATGAGTTCTGCTTGGCTCCGGGGAGGCCAGCAATAGTGGTCGCGGCAAGCTTCGTCGTGCTTAGCTACGTTTGGCTGTGTTACGATTGGTTAGGTTAGGAGAGGGTAGCTGTGACTATCGTGCTATAATCTGGTATTGGGCGCATGTCTGCGCCCTACAGTCCTCTAATATTTTCAGCTTTGCTCTGTGAAGGCCAGAAATTCTGGTTCCGGCACGTAACGTTGAGCAAGGTTACGCTCGGATAGGCTCGGTTAGGCTAAGTATGGACTGGATGGCCTTAAGTTTTGTGCTCTACGCTGCAATTGTTTGGACACATGCTCTCTACTGTGCACCAGTATGTCCTGCTTGGCTCTGGGAACGGCTGCAATGGCGTTTTCGGCACAATAGGTAGAGATAGGCTATGTTCGCCTTTATTCTGTTTGTTTGGGTTAGGTTTGGCTATCTTTTACTTTTCTGATATACACTGCGATTCCTTGGATTTCAGCGTTCTACTCTCCAGTAACGTTTTCTGCTTGGCTCTAGGGAGTGCAGCAATAGTTGTCGCGGCAGATTGGGTTGAGTTATGTTACGGTCAGTTATGCTACGGTTGGCTATGTTAGGACTGGGTAGCTTTGACATTAGTGCTACAGTCCGCTATTAGGTGAATTCCTGCGCCCTACAGTGTCCTTATATCTTCAGGTTGGCTTAGTGAAGGCCAGCAATAGTGGTCCCGGCACGTCATGTTGAGTCAGGTTTCGTTCGGATCGGTTTGCTTAGGACAAGTTTGGTCTAGATGACCTTAATTTTAGTGCTGTGCACTCCGATTCGGTGGATATCAACCCTCTACTTTGCTCCAGTATGTCCTCCTTGGCACTTGTATGGCAGCAATATAGTTATCGGCACGTTAGTATGAGTTAGTCTATGTTTGGTAATGTCCTGTTTGTTGGGGTTAGGCTTGGGTAGCTGTGACTTTTCAGATATACACTGCGATTCCATGGATTCCTACGTTATACTCCTCACTAATGTGTTCTGCTTTGCTCAGCGGAGGCCAGCAGTTGTTTTCGCGACACGTTAGGGTGAGTTAGGTTACGTTTGGTTATGACACGATCGGTATCTCAGGAGAGGACAGCTATGACTTTAGTGCTACTGTCTGTTATAAGTGGTATCTCCGCCCTACAGTGCTCTAATATTTTCAGCCTGGCTCTGGGAGTGTCAGCAGTAGTGATTTCTGCACGTTGCGATGAGTCGTGGATACGCAGAGTTAGGTAGAGTTAG
>NW_016937802.1:3067-8462 GCF_001483705.2 Eufriesea mexicana
TTAGTTTGAGTTAGGTTAGGCCTGGTCATGTTACGATTGGTTAGGTTAGGAGAGGATAGCTTTGACTTTAGCGCTATGGTCTGATATTAGGTGGATTCCTGCGCCATAGACCGCTCTAATGCCGTCAGCTTGACTCTGGGAGTGCCAGAAACGTGTCTCTGTACGTTAAATTGTGTCACGTGACGTTGAGTTAGGTTGGATTAGGCCAGGCTTTGTCAGGATATCTTTAACTTTTGTGATGTACATTGCTATTCGGCGGATTTCTGCGATCTACTGTGCTCTAGTATATTCTGCTTGGTTCTGGATAGGCTAGCCGTAGTCGTCTCGGCACGTTAGGTTCAGCTATGTTGCTTTCGGGTATATTACGTTTGGATGGGTTAGGATAGGATAGCTTTGATTTTTCTGCTGTACACTGCGACTCTATTTATTTCTGCGCCCTACTCTCCTCTATATATGCCGCATGGCTCTGCGGAGGTCAGCAGTACTGGTGGCGGCACGTTAGGTTTAGTTAGGCTGCGTTTGGTTCGGTTAGGTTAGGTAAAGTTTGGTTATGGTAGCTCTGACTTTTGTGCTGAACACTGTTGTTCGGTGGATTTCACCGCTCTACATTGCCCTACTATACCCTGCGCGACTCCCGGGATGAGAGAAATAGTGCCCGTGGCACGTTAGTTTCTGTTAAGAATCGAACGGTTAGGCTACGTTTGGTAAGGCTATGATAGGATAGCTTTGACTTGCGTGCTGTTCTCTGATGTTCGGTGTATTCCTGCGCTCTATGGTGCTCTAATAGTTTCTGCTGGGCACTGGCTAGACCAGAAATAACGGTCTAGGCTCATTACGTTTAGTTATTCTACGTTTGGTTACGTTAGGTTTGGTCAGGTTGGGTTGCGGTATGTTTGACTCTTGTGCTATACACTACTATATGGAGGCTTTCTGTGTTCCACTGTGCTCTAGTATATTCTGCATGGCTCTGGGGAGTCCAGATATAGTGGTCACGGCTCGTTAGGTTACGCTATGTTGCGCTCGGTTAGACTAGGTTTGGAGAGGTTTGGATAGGTTTGGACAGAGTAGCTTTGCCTTTCGTGTTATACACAGTTATTCGGCGGATTCCTGCGCTCCACTGTGCCCTACTCTAATCGGCTAGGCCCTTGGGGGGCCACCAATTGTGGTCGCGTCATTTTGGCTTGTGATTTTCTACGGTAGACCAGGTTATGTTTGTTTGGGTTGGGTTTAGACATCTTTGACTTTTCTGCTGTACACTGCGATTCCATGGATATCTGCGCCATACTCCGTTCCAGTATGGTATGGACGGCTCTATGGAGGGCAGAAATGTTGGTGGCGACACGTTAGGTTGAGTTTGATTACGTTTGGTATTGCACGGTTTGCGAGGTTACAATATGTTACCTATGACTTTTGCGCTATAAATCACCGTCCGCTCGATTCCTGCGCTCTATAGTGCTATAATATACTCTGATTCGCTCTGGGGAGGCCAGCAATAGTGGTCTCGGTGCGTTAGTTTGAGATAGATAACGCTTGGTCATGTTACGTTTGGTCAAGCAAGGAGAGGATAGCTTTCACGTTTGCGCTGTACACTGCTGTTCGGTTGATTTCAGCGCCCTACTGTGCTTTAATATGCTATTATTTGCTCCGGCGATGCCGGCAATAGCGGTCGCGGCACGTTAAGTTGGGATACGTTACGTTCGATTAGGTTAGGTTAGACTATGCTAGGACATGGTAGCTTAGACTTTTGTGCTATACACTGCTCTTTGGTGGATTGCTACGCTCTACTCTGCTCTAGTAGATTCTGCTTGACCAATGGGAGTCCAGCTGTATTGGTCTCGGCACGTTTTTCTGAGCTACGTTGCGCTCGGTTTGGTTACGATAGGGTAGCATAGTCTCTTGTGCTATGCACTGCTATACGGTGGATGCATGCGCTCTACATTGCTTTTCTATACTCCGCTCGAAACGCGGGAGGCCAGCAATAGTGGTCACGGCACGTTACGTTAAGTTGGACTACGGTTGGTTAGGTTATGCTAACATGGGGAAGGCACGGATAGCTATGACTTTTGTGCTGTACACAGCTATCCATGCATTTCTGAGCTCTACTGTGCTCTAGTATATCCTGCTTGGCTGTGGGAGATCCAGCAGGATTGGCCTCGGCGCGATAGGTTGTGTCTAGGTACGTTTGCTTATGTTATGCTTGGTAGGGTTATGATAGAATGGCTTAGATTTTGGCGCCATACGCCGCTATTCGGTGGGTTTCTGCTCTCTAATGTGGCCTAATATGTTTACCTTGGCCTTGGGTTGGCCAGTAATAGTAATTCCGGCACGTTAGTTCATATTAGGTTACGTTTCGTTGGATTAGATGCGCAAGGCTTGGTTAGGATTTCTTCAACGTTTGACCTATGCACTGCTATTCGGAGGATGCCCGCTATTTACATTGCTCTACTGAACTCCGCGTGACTCTGTCGAGGCGATCAAAATATGTCGTGGCACGTAGGTTTGAGTTAGGTTAAGTTTGGTCAGGATGACCTTGATTTTCTTGCTCTACACTGCATTTCCGTGAATCTCTGTGCTCTACATTGCCCTACTATATTCAGCACGACCCTGGAGAGGCGAGCATTCGTGGTCGTGGCACGTTGGCTTGAGCTAGGTTATGTTTGGTTATGTCAGGTTATGTGTAGTTTGGTTCGGATAGCTTTGACTTTCGTAATGTAGACTGTTATTCCCTCCCTATGTTAGGAGGGAGTAGCATGGACTCTTGAGACAATCACTGATATTCGGTGGACTTCTGCGCTCCAATCCGCGCTAATACGTTCTGCTTGGTTCTGGGATGGTCAGCGGTTGTGGTCTCGGTACGCTAGGTTGAGTTACGTTACGTTTCGCAAGGGTAGGTTAGGAAGGCATGGTTAGGATTTCTTTGACTTTTGTGCCATACACTGTTATTCGGTGGATTCCTGCGCACAATATTGCTCTACTTTTCTCTGTCTGACTCTGGGGAGGCGAGCAATGGTGGTCGTGACGCGTTACATTGAGTTAGGTTACGTTTGCCTAGGTTAGGTTGGGCTATGTTTGGTTAGGGTAGCTTTGATTTTCGTGCTATACACAGATGTTCGGTGGATTCCTGCGATCTACTGTGCTCTACTATATTCGGCTTGGCTCTGAGGAGGCCAGGAGCATTGGTAGCGGCACGTTATTTTCAGCTATGCCACGTTTTTTTGGGTTAGGTTAGTTCAGGTTGGGTTTGGACTTCCTCGACACTTGCGCTGTACACTGCTATTCGGTGGATTTCAGCGCTCTACATGGCTCTACTATACTATGCTCGGCTTTGCGTAGGGAGTAATAGCGGTCATGGCACGTTATGATGGGATAGATTACGTTTGGTTTGGTTAGCTTAGGGTAAGTTTGGGAATCAGGGCTTTGACTTTTGTGCTGAACGCAGTTATTCGTTCGATTTCTGTGGTTTACTGTGCTCTACTACATTCTGCTAGGCTATACTGAGGCCGGGGGCATCGTTCGCTGCGCGTTACATTTGGTTAGGCCACGTTCGGTTAGGTTAGGTAGGTCAGATTAAGCTAGGATTCCTACTGCTTCTGTACTCACTGCAATGCAGCCTGGGCACGTTATTTTGGGTTAGGCAATGTTTGGCTATGCTCTGTTTGCTTGGATTAGGTCTTTGTAACACTGACTTTTCTGATATACACTGCAATTCTGTGGATTTCTGCGTTCTACTCTATGTTAATGTGTTCCTCTTGGCTCTGGGAAGGCCAGCGATAGTGGACGCGGTACGTCCAGTTCGGTTATGTTACGTTTTTGTTAGGTAAGGAGAGGATGGTTTTGTGTTTAGTACCCGAAACTGCTGTTAGGTGCATTTTTGCGTCATACAGCGCTCTAATATCTCCAGCTTGGTTCCGGGAAAGCCCGAAATCGAGGTTGCGGCCCTTTCTGTTGGGTCAGGTTACGTTCGGTTAGGTTGGGTCCATCTAAGTTTGGACAGGGTAGCTTTAACTTTTGCACTGTACGCAGCTATTCCGTGGACTTCTGCGCTCTGCTGTGGTCTTGTATGTCCTGATTGACCCTGGGGAGGGATGCAGTAGCGCTTTCGGCACGTCATGTTGAGGTAGGTTATGCTTTGTCATGTTCTCTTTGTTCGGGTTCGGTTGGGGTAGCTTTGGCTTTTCTGATATGCACTGCGATTCTATGGATTTCTGCGTTCGACTCTCCACTAATGTGCTCTGCTTGGCTCCGGGGAGGCCACCAATAAACGTCGCGGGACGGTAGGTTGTGTCAGGTTACGTTTGGTTATGACACGTTTGGTAAGGCTAGGGGAGGTAGTTCCACCTTAGCGCTATAGTCTGCCATCAGGTGGATTCTTGCGCCCTATAGTGCCCTAATGCTTTCAGCTTGGCTCTGGGAAGGCCAGCAGTAGCTGTGGCGGCACGTTGTGCTGAGCAATGTTACGTTTGATTATGCTGCGGTTGGTTAGGTTAGGAGTGGATCGGATCGACTTTAGTGCTATAGTCTGATATTTGGTTGATTTCTGCGCCCTACGGTGCTCTAACGTTTTCCGCTTGCCTCTGGGATGGCCAGCAATGGTGTTCTCGGCACGTTATATTGAGTCAGGTTACGTTCGGTTAGGTTGGGGTAGGCTATGTTTGTTTATGATAGCTTCAACTTTTGTGCTGCATACTACAGTTCGGTGGATTACTGTGCTCTACAGTGCTCTAGTATGACCTCCTTTTCTCCGAGGAAGGCTGCTATAGCTGCCTGGGCACGTTATTTTGAGTTAGGCTATGTTTGGCTATGCTCTGTTTACTTGGTTTAGGTCTGTGCATCTCTGACTTTTCTGATATATATTGCGATTCTATTGATTTATGCTTTCTACTCTCCGCTAAATTGTTCTGCTTGGCTCTGGGGCGGCCAGCAATAGTGGTCGCGGCACATTAGTTTGGGATGTGTTACGCTTGGTTATGTTACGGTTGGTTAGTTTAGGAGAGGGTAGCCTTGACTTTAGTGCTGTAGTCCGCTATTGGTAGGATTCCTGCGCCATACGTTGCCCTAATAGTTTCAGCTTGTCCCCGGGATGCAATAAATATTAGCCTTGGCACGCTATGTTGGGTCATACAACGTTCGGTTAGGCTGGGTTATGCTATGTTTCGTCAGGGAAGCTTCAACCTTTGTGCTGTACACTGACATCCGGGGGATTCCCGCGCTCTACTCTGCTCTAGCATGTCCTGCTTCGCTCTAGGGAGGTTAGCAACAGCGGTCTCGGCGCGTTAGGTCGTGTTATGCCATGCTTGTATATGTTCTGTTTCTTTGGGTTAGGTCCTGGTAGCTTTGAATTTCCTGATATACACTGCTATCGTATGGATTTCTTCGCTCTAGTCTCCAGTAACGT
>NW_016937802.1:16286-17391 GCF_001483705.2 Eufriesea mexicana
TTCAGCATGGCTATGGGAGTTCCAGCAATAGTGGTATCGTCACGTTACGTTGTGTTATGCTGCGTTTGGTTACGTTAGGTTGGGTCAGGTTAGGTAGGATATCTTTGACTTTTATGCTTTACACTCCAATGCGGCGGATTTCTGCGCCTTACTGTGCTCTAGTACATTCTGGTTGGCTCTGTGGGAGTCAGCAATGGTGGTCAAGGCACGTTAGGTTTAGTTAGGTTACGTCTGGCTTCTTATGCTAGGTTAGGTTAGGCAAGTGTTGTCATGAAATTTGCGCTACACACTTCTATTCGGGGGATTTCTACGCACTACTGTGATCAAGCATGCCCTGCTTTTCTCTGAGAAGGACAAAAATTGTGACCGCGGCGCGTTAGGTTGCGTTAGGTTTCGTTTAGATTGGTTAGCTTTGGATATCGTAGACTTTTGTGCTCCACACTGGAATACGGTGTACCTTTGCGCTCTACTGTGCTCTAGTATGATCTGCTTGGCTCTGGGGAAGCAGTCATTGAGGTCTCGAAACCTTAGGTTGGGATAGAATACGTTTCGTTATGATATGCTTGCTTAGGTTAGGTTTGGATAGCATGGACTTTTCTGCTATACACTGCTATTCTGTGGATTCCTGCGCTCGTTTCTCCTCTAATATGCTCTGCTTGACCCTGTGGAGGCCAGCAATGCTGGTTCCGGCACGATAGGTGCAGTTATATTTCTTTCGGCTAGGTTACGTTAAGATGGGTTGGGTTAAGATAGCTTTGACTTTTGTGCCCAACACTGACATTATGTGGGTTCCTGTGCCCTTCTGTGCTCTATCATATTCCGCTTGTCTCCGGCGACCCCATTTGGTTAGGATAGCTTAAGACAGGTTTGGCTAGGATATCTTCTGCTCTTGTGCTACACACAGCAATGCGTACGATTTCTTCACTCTGCTGTGCTGCAGCATATCCTGTCTGCTTCTGCGTATGCCAGCAATAGTGGTCTCGACACGTTAGGTTGTGTTACTATACGTTTGGAGATGTTAGGTTAGCCTGGAGTAAGTTTTGATTGCTTTCAATCTCGTGCTATACACTGTTACTCATAGATTTCTGTGCTCGGCTGTGCTCTA
>NW_016937803.1:0-1076 GCF_001483705.2 Eufriesea mexicana
GAGTGCAACATAAAAGTCAAGGCCATACTGACCTAACGTAGCCTAACCTAGATTAACCAAATGCAACCTAACTAAACCTATGCTGCACAGACCCCATAAATTACTGGTCTCCCCTGAGTCGATCAGGGTATAGTAGAGCTATGTGGAGCGTACAAGTCCACCGAATAGCAGTGTGTAGCGCACAAGTCAACTCTCCCCTATCCTAACCTATTCAAACATAATCTAAGCGAACCGAATATAACTTAATCTAACGTGCCGAGACCAATATTGCTGGCATCCCCAGAGACAAGCAGGATAGAACCCAGGAAGCTTCCAAATAGCACTGCATAGCACAAAAGTCGCAGACACACTAACCAATGATGACCAATCCTGTTCTGACCAAACGTAGACTATCTAAACCTAACGGGCTGAGATCAGTATTGCCTGCTCCCTCACCGCTAAACGGAACTTATAAGCGGGGAGTGGAGTGCAGGGAACAATAGAATGGCAGTGTATAGCAGAAAAGTCAATGCAATCCAAACCTAACCCAAACTAATGTAACCTAGCCAAACATAGGCTAACCCAAGCTAACGCGGAGAGACCACTATTACTGGCCTCTCCCGAGGCGAGCAGGGTATGGCAGAGCCATGTAGATTGCAGAAATCCTCTGAACAGCGGTGTGTAGCACAAAAGTCACAGCTACGCTATCCTAACATAGCCATCACTAACATTATCAAACGCAGCCTGGGAAAACGTATCGTGTCACGACCATTATTGCTGGCCCCCCGAGAGACGAGCAGAGTACAGTAGAGCACTGCAGAGCGCATAAAGCCACCAAATAACAATGTATAGTACAATAGTCAAAAATATCCTGATCCAACCAGTCCTAACATAACCTTACCTGGCGCAGGATAGGTAGACCTAAGGTGCCGCGGTCACTATTTCTGGATTACCCAGAGCAAAGCTGGGTATATTAGATCACAGAGGAGCGCAGAAATGTAACAAATAGCAGTGTCTATCACAGAGGTCGAAGTTATGCTAACCAAACCAACAAGCTATCCTAACCTACCCAAGCAAAGCGTTACCTATCGTAACCT
>NW_016937804.1:0-334 GCF_001483705.2 Eufriesea mexicana
GTTGTTCTGCTTGCATATGAGGATGCCAGGAGTTGTGGTCTCGGCAACTTGTTATGAGATAGGTTGCTTTTGGTTTAGATGGGTTAGGTCAGGTTATGTTAGGATATCTTCGACTTTTATGCTATACGCCTCAACGTGGTGGATTTCTGCGCTCCACTGTGCTCTAATATCCTCGGCTTGACTCTGGCGTGGCCAGCAATGGTGGTCTCAGCTCGCTGGGTATGGCTCGTTTACGGTTTATTTGGTTAAGTTGAGTAACGTTCGTCAAAGGTAGCATTGGCTCTCCCGGTGGACACTGTTATTCGACATATCTCTGCGCTCCACCATGCTCTAC
>NW_016937805.1:0-623 GCF_001483705.2 Eufriesea mexicana
CAAGTATATCCACCTACCTGCCAGAGAATAGGTCTATTCAAAATCTATAACCATTTATAGCTTCCGAATAGATCCCCTATAGCCTCCAATCCAATGGCAAGTACAGCCATCTTCTTGCCAGAGGATAGGTCTGTTCAAGGTATATAATCTGTTCTTCCTGGGTGGATAGGTCGCCTAACGCCTTCAAACAATGGCAAGTACAGCCATCTACTTGCCAGAGAATAGTTCTATTCAAAATATATAACCTGTTATAGCTTGGTGAATAGATCGCCAAAAAAAAAAATGGCAAGTACAGCCATCTACTTGCCAGTGAATATGTCTCTGCAAAATCTATAACCTGTTATAGCATGGTGAATAGATCTCCCAACGCCTTCAATCCAATGGCAAGTACAGCCATCTACTTGCCAGAGTATAGGTCTATTCTAAATCTATAACCTGTTATGGCTTGCAGAATAGATCGCCTATAGCCTTCAATCCAATGGCAATTACAGCCATCTACTTGCCAGAGAATAGATCTACTCAAAATCTATAACCTGTCATAGAATGTTGAGTAGATGGCATAACGCATTCAATCCAATGGCAAGTACAGCAATCTACTTGCCAGAGAATAAGTCTATTCAAAA
>NW_016937806.1:0-2552 GCF_001483705.2 Eufriesea mexicana
GATATCCTACCCCAACGAAGCCAATCGCAAAATAACCAAACGTAACCTAACCCAAAATAACTCACCGCGAACACTGCTCCTGGAATTCCCAGAGCCAAGCAGAATATAGTAGAGGCCAGTACGTCAGAGAGATCCACCGACCGAATAAGAGGGTATAGCACGAAAGACTGATCTATCCTATCCAAGCTCATACCACCATTACCCAACCAAGCGTAATATAACCAAACGCAACATAACTCAGTCTGTCGGACCGAGAGCACTACTGCTATCCTCCACATAGCCAAACAGAATGTACTAGACCACAGTAGAGCACAAAAACCCGCCGAATTGCAGTGAATAGCACAAATGCCAAAGCCATTCAGACAAAACTTTCCCTAACTTAAACACACCGAGCGCAACCTATCACAGCATAAACTGCCGAGACCTCTGTTCCTGGCACTCCCAGTGCGAACATGAGCATACTAGAGCTCTGATGAGCGCTGAGCTCCACCGGAAAACAGTGTATAGCATAAAAGTCAAAACTATGACCTGCTAACCTGACCAAACGTAACGTAACCAAACGTAGCATGACTCATCCCAACCTGCCAAGACCACTATTGCTGCGCCCGAGTGCCAAGCAGAACATATTACAGGAGAGTAGAGGGCAGAAATCCACCGAATAGCAGGTTGTATCACAAAAGTCAAAGCTACATTGTCCAAAGCTAACCAAACGTATCTTAAGCAGGCGTAACGCATCCCAAACCTACGTGCAACGACCGCTATTGCTGGCCTCATTAAAGCTGAGCAGAGTAAAGCTGAGCAACGTAGAATGCTGAAATCTTCCGAAAAGCAGGGTATACCGCATGAATCAAATCTACCCTACCCAATTCTAACCAAACCTAACCCATCCAAACGTAACATAAATCAACCTGGCGTGCCGAAGCGAATATTGCTGGCCTCCCCAGACACCATCAGAGAACAGTAGAGCACCGCAGTGCGCAGAATTCCGCCAAATAACACTTTACAACAGGCAAGTCGAAGCAGACCTGGCCCAAACCAAACTAATATAACATAACGAAACGTAGCCACACCTAACCTTATCTGCCGGGACCACTATTTTCGGCACCCCAGATCCAAGAATAGCGTACTAGAGCTCAGTAGAGCGAAGAAATACGCCGAGTAGCAGTATATTGCACAAAAGTCAAGGCTATCCCAACCAAGCCCAACCAAACCTAGCCTAACCAAACGCAACATAGCTTAACCTAACTAGCCGAGAAAACTATGCCTGGAGTCCACAGACACATGCAGATTGTGATATCGGTCAGCAGAGCGCGGAAGTCTATAGAATAGCTGTGTGTAGCACAAAAGCCGAAGCTGTCCTCACCTAAAGCTACGTAACCTAAACAAACCAATCGTATTCTGACAAAGCCTAACGTGACGCAACCACAGTTGCTGGGCTCCCGAGTGACCAGCAGAGTATAATACACCAACGTACACCATAGAAATCCACCGAATAGCGACAAAAGTCAAAGATATCCTGTCCTAATCTACCCAAACGTAATGTTACCAACGCAACCTAACTAAATCTAACGTGCCGAGACCACTATTGCTGGCCTGCCCAGAGGTGTGCAGAATATACCATGGAACAGTAGAGCGCAGAGGCGCGCCGCATTGACGCGTAAAGCAGAAGAGTGGAAGATATCCTGACATAACCTGAGCTAACCTAACATAACCAAATGCAACCAATCCCGAACTGACGTGCCTAGCCCACAATTGCTGGCCTCCCCATATTCAAGCAGGGCGTATTAGAGGACAGTAGATCACAGAGGTTCATATAACTTTAGTGCATAGCACGATAGCCTATCATAACCCAAACAAGCCTAACAAATCCATACCTAACGTAACAACTCCTAACGCGCCGCGGCCACTGTTTTTGGAATTCCCGTAGTAAAGTAGGGTATAATAGTTCACAGTAGAGCGCAGAAGTGCACTGTATGCCCGTGTAGAACACAAAAGTCAAAGTCCTTACCAAACATTACCGAACCTAACCGAGCCGAACGTGCAACGAACACTGTTGCTGGCATCCCCAGTGGCAAGCAAATATTGGTAGAGAAATGCAGAGCGCAGGTGTCGACCGGACTGCAGTGAATAGCGCAAAAGTCAGAGCTATCCTAACCAAATCTAACATAGCCTTACCAACTAAGCGTAACCTAACGGTACCTAGGGAGCAGAAACCACCATTGCTGACCTCCTCAGAGCCAAGCATAACATATTAGCATAACTCCGCCTAATGGGCCGAGTGCACTACTTCTGGCCTACCCATAGCCAAGGAGAGTATGCCAGAGCACATTAGAGTGCAGAAATCGGCCGAATAGCAGTGTATAGCACAAATGTCAAAGCCATCCTTATAAAGCTTAACCTAACCTAGGCAAGCAAAACATAATATAGCTCATCCTATCCTGCAGAGACCACTATTGCTGCCCTCCGCAGAGCCAAGCAGAACAAATTACAGGAGGGTAGGGCGCGGAAATACATAGAATGGCAGTGCATAGCACAACAGTCGAAGCTACACT
>NW_016937807.1:0-277 GCF_001483705.2 Eufriesea mexicana
GTGCAACAGAGGGTGCAGGATTTCACCGAATAACAGTGTATAGCTCAAGAGACGACGTCGTCCTATCCTAGCCTAACCAAACGGAACATAAGCAGACGTAACGTAACCCAACCTGGCATGCACGAAAGCTATTGGTGGCCTGAATAGAGCTGAGCAGAGAATAACAGAGCAATTTAGATCGCTGAAATCGCCCGAATAGCAGTGTATATGGAAAAAGGAGATATCCTAAGCCAACCTGACCTAACCTAATATAATCAAACGTAACCAACCCAAACCT
>NW_016937808.1:0-679 GCF_001483705.2 Eufriesea mexicana
TGCTGCATTCTCCTTCGCTCCGAGGATGCCAGGAACAGTGTTCGCGGCACGTCATGTTGCGCTGTGCTACATCAGGTTAAGTTAAATAATGTCAGGTTAGGCATGGATATGTGCGGGATTTGTGCTATTCACTGGAATGCGAGCAGTTTCCGCGCTCTACTCTGCTCTTGTACATTCTGCTTCTCTCTGCGGAGACCAGCAATTGTAGTCTCGTCACGTTAGTTCGTGTTTGGCTACGTTTGGATGTGCTTCGTTTGGCTTGGTTAGGATAGGTTGCTTTGACCTTTGTGCTATTCACCGCTGTTCGGCGGATTTCGGCGGTCTAATGTGCTCTAGAGTGCTCTGCCTGCAGCCGGGGAGGCCAGAAATATTGTTTTCGTCGCGTAATGCTTAGTTACACTACGTTTGGATAGTTTAGGTAGGGACAGATTAGGCCAGGTTGTGTCTGACTTTTGTGCTATTCACTGCAATGCGGAGGGTTTCAACGTACTACTGTGTTCTGGTACAGTCTGCTTTTCCTTGTGGAGGACAGCAGTGGTGGTCTCATCACGTTTGGTAGTGTTAGGTTACTTTTCGTTGTATTACGTTAGCTTAAGTTCGGTCAGGTTAACATAGACTTTCGTCCTATACACTGCATTTTGGAGCATTTGTGCACTGTACTGTGCTCTACTATATTATG
>NW_016937808.1:1228-1758 GCF_001483705.2 Eufriesea mexicana
CTTTGAGTCGCGCTACGTTCGGTTGGGTTAGGTTAGGTCAGGTTATGTTAGGATTTCTTTGACTTTTGTGCTATTCACTGCAATCCGGTGGATTTATGCACACTACTGCGCCCTGGTATAATCTACTTGTCTCTGTGTTGGTCAGCAATAAATTTCTCGTCATGTTCGGTTGGGGTATACTACGTTTGTGTATGCCACGTTTGGCTAGATTAGGAGAGACTACTTTGATTTTTGTGCTGTACATTGCTGTTCCGTTGATTTCTGCGCCCTACTGTACTCTAATATGCTCTGCTTTCCTCTGTGGTGTCCAGTAATAGCGGTCTCGGCACGTTAGTTTGAGTTAGGCTACATTTCGTTAGGTTTGGTTAGGAAGGTTCGGTTAGGGTTTCTCTGTCTTTTGTTCTATACACTGCTATTTAGTGGATTTCTGCGCTCTTCATTGCTCTACTACACAACGCTCAACGCCGGGGACGCGAACAATAGTGGTCGTGGTACGTCAGGTTGGGTTGCGTTACGTTTGGTTAGGTTAG
>NW_016937809.1:0-3168 GCF_001483705.2 Eufriesea mexicana
AGCCGAGGCCAATGTTGCTGGCCATGCCAGAGCCAAGCAGAGTACTTTGGAGCACTGTAGGGCCCAGAGATCCGCCTAAAAGCAGACAATAGCACTAAGGTCGTAGGTATTCTCTCCTAACCTAACCAAACGTAACATAATCAAACATAACACTACCATATCTAACGTGCCGCGAACACCACCGCTGTCCTTCCCGGAGACAAGCGGAACACGTTAGTGGATAGTACAGAGAAGAAAATCATATGATCGCAGCGCATATCTGAAAAGTCAAGGCTACCCATGCCGAACCGAAACAAACTGTGCATTACCAAACATAACCTTACTCATCATAACGTACCGCGACCACCATTGCTGCCCTTTCCAGAAACAACCTGAAGGTATTAGAGCACTGTCGGGCGCAGGAGTCTGCATAACAGCAGAATATAGCAATAAAGTCAAAGTTATCTTCTCATAACCCAACCAAACCCCACATAACCGAACGTAACATAACGCATCCTAACATGGAGCGACCACTATAGCTGGCATCCCGAAATGCAAGCAGAGCATATTAGCGGGGAGTAGGTCGCAGAAGTCCATAGAGTCGCAGTGTGTATCAGAAAAGCCGAAACCACCCAAACTTAACCAAAAAGCGGGGAGTAGATCGCAGAAGTCCATAGAGTCGCAGTGTGTATCAGAAAAGCCGAAACCACCCAAACTTAACCAAATGAGCAGAACATTGCCAAACATTTCGAAACTCGACCTAACGTGCCGCGACAGATATTTCTGCCCTTCCCAGAGCCAAGCAGAGCACGCTAGTGCACAGTAGGGGGCATATGTAGCCGACATGGAAGTCTACAGTACGAAAGGTAAATCTATTCTAACCAATCTTAGACTAACCCATCCTAATCGATCGTAACCTACCTCAAAGTAACGTGCCGAGATCACCATTGCTGGCCTTCCCAGAGAAAAGCTGTGAATATTAGGGCCCAGTATGGAGCAGAGATCCACCGAATAGCGGACAGTAGCACTCAAGTCGAACCTATACTCTGCTAATCTATCCAATCGTAAAATAAACAAACATAACCTAAACATACCTAGCGTGCCACGACCAATATTGCTGGCCTCCCTAGAGCCCAGCAGAATACATTTGTGGAGAGTAGGGCGCAGAAATCCATAGAATCACAATGTACCTCCGGATAGTCAGAGCTGCCCAAACCTTCCCTACCAAGCAGAATATAACGAAACATAGCCTAACTCAACCTCACGCGCCGAGACCGCCATTTCTGCCATTCCTGGAGCCAGGCAGGGCATACTATCGCCCAGCGGAGCGCAGAAATCCACCGAATACCAGTGTACAACAAAAAAGTTAGAGCTATCCTGACCAAACTTAGCCAACCCAACATAGCCGCGCGTAACCTGACTCAACATAACGTGCCGAGGCCACTATTGCTGGCCTTCCCAGAGCAAAACTCAAATAATTAGAGCACTGCAGGGTGCAGTGGTCCACCTAATAGAAGAATACAGCACTAAAGTCAAAGCTAGCATCTCCTAACATAAGCAACCGAAACTAAATCAAACGTAACATAACTCAACCTATCGTGCTGCGACCGCTATTGCAGGCCTCCATAGAGATCCATAGAATCGAGGTGCATATCATCAGAGTCAGCGCTACACAATCTTAACTCAAACCACCAGAACATAGCCAAACATAGTTTGACTCAAACTAATATGCCGAGGCCGTTAATGCTGCCCACCCCATAGTCAAGCAGCACGTACTAGAGTGCAGTAGAGATCAGAAATCCACCGAAAAGCAGAGTACAGGAAAAAAGGTATAGCTAGCCTGACCAAACCTTTCCCAATCCAGTATAACCGACCGCAACCTGACTCAGTATAACGCTCCGAGGCCACATTTGCTGGCCTTCCCGGTGCCAAGCTGGAAATTTAGAGCACTACAGTGCGCAGAAATCCCCCTCACAGCAGAATATAGCACTAAAGTTGAAGCTATCCACTTCTAACCTAACCAATCGAAACATAAACAAACGTAACCAGACCCAACCTAACGTACCGAGGAGACAATTAATGGCCTCCCCAGAATAAAGCAGGACACATTAGTGGAGGGCACATCGCAGAGATCCTTGGAATCACGTTGTATATTAGAAAAGTCAACGCTACCCGAACCTAACCCGAAACCATCAGAACATAACCAAACATGGCATAACTCAGCCTATCGTGCCGAGAGAGCCATTCCTGCGTTCCGCAGAGCAATCAGGGCATACTAGAGCTCTGTACAGCGCATAAATCCAGCAAACAGCAGTGTTCAGCGCACAGGCTAAAGCTATACCATCCAAACTTGGCCTGACCCAACCAATCCGTACGAAACATGACCCAACATAAAGTGCCGAGTCCACAATTGCTGGTCCTGCCAGAGCTAAGCTGAAGACATTAGAGCACTGCAGGGCGCACAGATCCACCTAATAGCAGACTATTGCTCTAAAGTCAATGCTATCCTCTCCTAACCTAACCAACCGTAACATTACCACACGTAACCTAACGCAACCTGACGTGCCGCAGCCACATTTGCTGGCCACTACAGAGCCAAACAGAACAAATTATTCGAGAGTGAAACGCAGAAATCCGTATAATCGAAGTGTATATCAGGAAAGTCAGTGCTACCCATACCAACAGAACATAAACGAACATAGCGTAAATCAACCTCACGTGCCATGACTGCTAGTGCTGCCATCCACAGAGTCAAGCAGGACATACAAGTGCGCCGTAGAGCGCAGAAATTCACCGAAGAGCAGAGTACAGCACAAAAGTTGAAGCTGTACCGAAGAAACACAGCCCAACACCATCTATCCGAACGTAACCTGACCCAACATTTCGTGCCGAGACCACTATACTTGGATTTCCCTGAGTCAAGCTGTGAATATTGAAGCACTGTAGGGGACAGGAATCCACCTGAAAGCAGACTATAGCTCTAAAGTCAGAGACAACCTTTTCTTTCACGTGAGGTAAATCTTCCAAAGATACTCGGACCCCTTAGGGGAGAGGGACGGGTCATGTGGGATTTTTACCCTCAAGAACTCCACGATGGCCAGCTCTTCGCATTTCGGTGCGCCCTCCACTTCGCGTCGGCGCAATTGTCTGGTTGCCCCCGCGACGCAACCGCAGTTGCCTCCCGGAGCG
>NW_016937810.1:0-1022 GCF_001483705.2 Eufriesea mexicana
TGGATGTATGGATGTAAGAATATATGGATGCACTGAGGCATGGATGTGTGGATGTGTAGGAAGGGTGAATGGAAGGAAGAATGGATGTATGCATCGATGCCTGTATGGATCGATGGATGTATGCATCGGTGCTAGTACGGATGAATGGATATATGGTGCGATGGATGTATGGAAGAATGGATGTATGGATGGATGTATGTATGGATGAAAGGCTTTGTGGATGGATGGATGAATGGAAGCATTGATGGATGGAAGTTCGGATGATAGGATTTATGTATGTGTGGATGGGTCTATGTGTGGCTGGATGAATGGGAGGATGAAGGGATACATGGTTGGATGGAAGGGTGCATGGATGGATGGAAGAATAGTTGGATGTATGTGTCGATGCATAGATATATGGATGGATGGATGTATTGGTGTATAGATGTATGGATGCATGAATGTATCGATGTATGGATGCATGGATGTACGAATGAATGGATGTGCGTATGCGTGGATGTATGATCTGGGATGATGAATGGATGTGTGCATTGGCTGAAGTGTGGGTGGAAGGATGGGTGGATGAACGGATGCATGGATGGATGGATGGGTGTATGGATGTATGGATGTATAGATGTATGTATGGATGTACGGATGTACGGATGTATGGAAAAAAATGGATGTATATATGTATGGATGTATGTATGGATGGATGTATGAGTGGATGGATTTACGGATGTGTGGATGTATGAATGTATGGGTGGATGGATGTATGGATGGATAGATGAATGGATCGCTGGATCTATGGATGGGTGCTAGTATGGATGGATGGATTATGGTTCGATGGATGTATGGATGGGTGGATGTATGCATGTATGGATGTATGGATGGATGGATGTTACGAATGATGGAGGAACAAGTGGAAGTATTTATGGCTGTACGGATGTGGGGGTGTATGGATGAATGTATGTATGGATGCTTTAACGGATGCATCTATGGATGTATGTATGGTTGATTGTATGGGTGTATGGACGAATGTATTG
>NW_016937811.1:0-574 GCF_001483705.2 Eufriesea mexicana
AGACTTCTACTTGTCAGAAAATAGGTCTATTCGAAATCTATAACCTCTTAAAGCTTGGAGAATGGGTCGCATAGCGCCTTCAATCCAATGGCAAGTACAGCCATCTACTTTCCAGAGAATAGGTCAATTCAAAATCTATATCCTGTTACAGCAGTGAATAGATCGCCCAACGCCTTCAATCCAATGGCAAGTACAGCCATATCCTTGCCAGAAAATAGGTCTATTCAAAATCTATAACCTATTCTAGCTTGGTTAATATGTCGCCTAGCGTCTTCAACCAATGTCAAGCACAGCCACCTACTTGCCAGAGAATAGGCTTTTCAAAATCAATAACCTGTTATAGCTTCGTGAATGGATCGCCTAACGCCTTCAATCCAATGTCTAGTACAGGCATCTGCATGTCAGAGATTAGGTCTATTCAAAATCTATAATATGCTATAGCTTGGTAAATAGATCGCATACCACCTTCAATCCAATGGCAAGTACAGACATCTGCTTGCCAGAAAATAGATCTATTCAAAATCTATAATCTGTTATAACTTGGTGAATAGATCGCCTAACGCATTCAATCCAA
>NW_016937812.1:0-215 GCF_001483705.2 Eufriesea mexicana
ATGTATGTATACATGAAAGATGGATGGATGGATTGGTGGATGCATGTATGGGTGGATAGGTGTGTGGACCGGTGGACGTATGGGTGGGTGGATTTATGAATGGATGAATGTATCGAAGGGTGGACGTATGGATGAATGGATGTGCGGATGGGCGGATGTATGGATGTATGAATGTATGGATGGCTGGGACTATGGTTGGATGGATTTATGGTTGG
>NW_016937813.1:0-616 GCF_001483705.2 Eufriesea mexicana
GGTTAGGATGGGATAGCAATAACTTTTGCGCTAAACGCCTATAATCGGTGGACTTCTGCGCTCCACTGTGCCCTTATATGTTCTGCTTCGCTCTAGGAGGCCAGCAATAATGTTCGCGGCACGTTTGCTTCAGTTACGTTACGTTTGCTTTGGTTAGCTTAGGATTTGTTTGGTTAGGATGGCTATGACTTTTGTGCAGTACACTGCTGTACGGTGGATTCCTGCGCTCTACTGCGCTCTACATCACTCTGCTCGACTCTGTGGGCCAGCAAGTGTAGACGTGCCTCGATAAGTTGTGCTAGTCTACGTTTGGTAATTCTGTGGTTGGTCAGGTTAGGATAGGGTAGCTTTGACCTTTGTCCTATACACCACTATTCGGTGGTATTCTACGCTCTACATACGCTCTACATTGCTGTACTACTATATGCACGAATCGGTGGAGGCTAGTAATAGCGGTCTCTGTACGATAGGTTCAGTTACGCTACGTTCGGTTATGTTACATTAGCATGTGTTGGGTTTTGATTACTTTAACTTCCATGGCATAAACTGCTACTCGGCGGAATTCTGCGGTCGACTATGCTCTGGTGTACTCTGCTTGGCTCTGGGGATGCCAGCA
>NW_016937814.1:0-826 GCF_001483705.2 Eufriesea mexicana
CGACGGCAATTGCCGTCCTCCCTAGAGTGGAGCAGGGTACAGTAGAGCAATGCAGAGTGCAGACATTCTCCAAAGAGCATTGTATAGCGCAAGACTCTAAGCTACGCTCTCCTAACCTAACCTTGCCTAACATACCCAAACGCAACATAACTCAGCCTAGCGTGCAGCGACGAGTATTGCGGCCCTCCCCAGTGCCAAGCAGAACTTATTACTGCACAGTAGAGCTGTACAAACTTAACCACGACTAACATAAGCCAACCAAACGTTGCCTAACACAACCTAACGGGCCGAGGCCACAGTTACTGGCCGCCCCATAGAGTTGCCTAACACAACCTAACGGGCCGAGGCCACAGTTACTGGCCGCCCCATAGCCGGGAAGAGTACAGTACTGTAATGTAGAGCTCAGAAATCCACCGAATGACAGTGTGTAGCACAAAAGTCAAAGCTATCCTCTCCTAACCTGACCAAACATAACATAACCAAACATAGCAAAACTCAACGTGGTGCGTCGAGACTACTATTGCTGACATTCCCGGAACCAAGCAGAATATACTAGGGCACAGTAGAGCGCAGTAATCCACCACATTGCTGTGTGTGGCACAAAGAGTCAAAGATAACCTAACATAAACTGACCCGACCTAACCTAACCATACGAAATCTAACACAACCTAACGTGTCTAGACCACCATTCCTGATATCCCCAGAGCAATGCAGAATATGCTAGAGATTCGTGGAGAGCAGAAATAGACCAGAAAGCAGTGTACAGAGCAAAAGTCAAACCTATCCTTTCCTGACCTAGCCAAACGTAACCAAACTCAAACAAACG
>NW_016937815.1:0-572 GCF_001483705.2 Eufriesea mexicana
ACATAACGCGCCGAAACCACTTTTCTTGGCCTTACCAGAGCCAAGCTGAAAATATTATAGCACTGCTTGGCGCAGGAATCCACCTAGCAGCAGACTATAGCACTAAAGCGAAATCTGTCCTCTTCTAACATAAGCAATTGTAACATAACCAAACGTAACGTATCTCAAGCTGTCGTGCCAAGAGCACTATTGCTGCCCACCCCAGAGTCAAGCAGAACATACTAGGGCACAGTAGAACACAGAAATCTGTCGAATATCAGTGTACGGCACAAAAGTTACAGCTATCATAACCAAACATGGCCTAACCCGACCAACCCGAACGTAATCTGACTCAACGTAACATGCCGACACAACTATTGCTGGCACTCTCACAGCAAAGCTGAAAATATAAAGCACTCTAGGGAGCAGAAATCCTCTTAATTGCAGACTATATCACTAAACTCAGAGCTATCCTCCCCTAACCTATCCAATCGTAACGTAACCGAACGTAAGCTAACTCAACCTAACGTGCCACGAGTACTATTGCTGGCCTCCACAGAGCCAAGCAGTGCATACTAGTGGAGAGCAGAACG
>NW_016937816.1:0-1141 GCF_001483705.2 Eufriesea mexicana
AGCTGCGTAGATCGTAGAAATCCACCGAATTGCAGTGTATAGCACAGAAGTCAAAGCTATCCTGTTTTAATATATCAAGCGTAGCATAAACGAACGCATCATAACTCAGACTGTCGGGCCGAGAGCATTACTGCTGCCCTCCCCATAGCCAAGCAGAATGTAATGTGGCACTGTAGGGGGCGAAAATCCGCCGAATAGCAGTGTACAGCACAAATGTCAAAGCCATCCTAACCAAACTTATCCTGGCATAAACTAACCGAACGCAACGTAACACAGCATAAATTGACGAGACCTCTGCTGCTGGCACTCCTCGTGCCAACCTGAACATACTAGAGCTCTGTAGAGCGCCGAACTCCACCGAATAACAGTGTATAGCACAAAAGTCAAAATAGTTATCACCTGCTAACCTGACCAAACGTAGCGTAACCAAACATAACATAACACATCCCAACCTGCCGAGACCACTATTGCTGCCCTCCCGAAAGCCAACCTGAACATATTAGAGAAGGGTAGTGTGCTGGAATGCATGGAACCGCAGTGCATGGCACAACAGTCGAAGCTACGCTGTCCTAACATGACCAAACGTAACACAATCGAACGTAGCTTAACACAACCTAACGTGCCGAGACCCCGTTTTCCTGCCCCGACGGAGCCAAGCGGAATATACTAGAGCGCAGAAGAGCGCAGTCATCCACCGCATTGCTGTGTATAGTACGAAAGTGAAAGACATCCTCACCTAACATGTCCTAACCTAACATAACTGAACGTCGCATAGCACAGCATATGGTGCCGCGAACCCAATTGCTGGCCACCCCAGAGCCAAGCAGAACATCTTAGTGGACAGTACAGCCCTGAAATCCACCGAACGGCAGTGTACAGCACAAAAGACAGAGCTATCATCTCCGAACCTAGCCTACCTTCTCATAACCAAACGTAACCTAGTACAACCTAACCTGCCGCGGCCACTACTTCTGGCCCCCACAGATCCAAGCAGAATATACTAGGGCACAGTAGAGAGATGAGAACAACTGTATAGCAATGTATAACACAGACGTTGAAGGTATCCTAATCTAACATAACCCAATAAAACCTAATCGAAAGTAGTTTAACCCAACATAACGTGCCGCGTCCGATAATGATG
>NW_016937817.1:0-556 GCF_001483705.2 Eufriesea mexicana
TTGGATTGAAGGCGTTAGGCGATCTATGCTCCAAGCTATAACAGGTTATAGATTTTGAATAGATATATTCACTGGCAAGTAGCTGGCTGTACTTGCCATTGGTTTGAAGGCGTTGGGCGATCTATTCACCATTCTATAACAGGTTATAGATTTTGAGTGGACCTATACTCTGGCAAGTAGATTGCTGTACTTGGCATTGGATTGAAGGCGTTAGGCGATCTATTCACCAAGCTATAACAGATTTTAGATTTTGAATAAACCTATCCTTTGGCAAGTAGATGACTGTACCTGCCATCGGATTGAAGGCGTTAGGCGATGTATTCTCCAAGCTATAACAGATTAAAGATCTTGCATAGCCCTATTCTCTGGCAAGTAGATGGCTGTACTTGCCATTGGACTGAACGCGTTAGGCGATCTATTCACCAAGCTATAACAGGTTATAGATTATGGATAGAACCTCTGGCTAGTAGATGGCTGTAATTGCCATTGGATGGAAGGCGTTAGGCGATCTATTCTCCAAGCTACAACAGGTTATAGATTTTGAATAGACCTATTC
>NW_016937818.1:0-988 GCF_001483705.2 Eufriesea mexicana
GAAAAGCAGTGTACAGCGTGAAAGGAATAGCTATCACATCCACACTTAGCCTATCCCGGCATAACCGAACGTAGCCAGACAGAGTATAGCGTGACGAGACCACTATTGCTGGCATTCTCGGAGCCGAGATGAAAATATTACAGCCCGGTATGGCGCAGAAATCTTCCCAATAGCGGACTACAGCGCTAAAGTCAAAGCAACCCTCTCCTAACCTAACCAACCCTGAAATAAAGGATCGTATCCCAAAACATCCTAACATGCCGCGACCACTATTGCTGGCCATCGCATAGCCAAGCTGAAAACATTAGAGCACTGTAGTGCGCAAAAGTCCAACTAATAGCAGACTATAGCACTAAAGTCGAAGCTAACCTCTCCTAACCTAACCGATCGTAACTTCACCAAACGCAATCTAACTCTACCTAGCCAGCCGCGGACATTATGGCTCGCCTTCACAGAGTCAAGCAGAACACGTTAGTCTAGGGTAGAACCCTGGCATCCATAGTTTGACACAGCATATCAAAAAGGTCAATGCTAACACAAACAGACAGAACGCAACGAACCATTGCGTAACTCAACCTAACGTGCCGAGACCGCTATTGCTGCCGTTGCCAGATCCAAGATGGCCGTGCTAGATTACAGTAGAGCACAGAAATCCACCGAATAGCAGTGTACAGCAAAAAAGTTGAAGCTATCCTGACCAAACTTTGCCTAACCCAATATAACCGAACGCTACCTGACTCACCGTGACGTGCCGTGAACAGAATTGCTGGCGACCTCAGAGCCAGGCAGAACTCATTAGTGGAGAGCAGAACGCAGTAATCCTTGCAATCGCAGAGTACTTCGGAAAAGTCAAAGCTACGTATGCCTAACCCAAGCCAACAGAACGTAGCCAAACACAGCGCAACTCAACAATACGTGCCGAGACCGCTCTTGTTGCCCTCCCCAGAGCCAAGCAGGACGTTCTAGAGCACAGCAGAGCGCAGAAATC
>NW_016937819.1:0-3263 GCF_001483705.2 Eufriesea mexicana
GCTGCTTCTGGCATCCCCGGAAACAAGGAGAATATAGTACAGCACAGTAGACCACAGGAGTCCGCCGGATAACAGTGTATAGCTCGAAAGTCGAAGCTGTCCTTGCCAAGCGTAGCCTACCCTGACATAACCAGACGTAAAGTAACAAAACCTAACGTGCCGCGACCGCTACTGTACGAATCCCCAGATTCGAGAAGAGAAGAGTAGAGCAATTTAGAGCGCAGAAATCCACTGCATAGCAGTGTATAGCGCAAAGTCGAGGATATCGTAACCTAACCTTGCGTAATCTGACCTGGCCTCTCCAGCGCCAAGCAGCGTGTGCTACAGCAAAGGAAAGCGCAGAAATCCACCGAACTGCAATGCATTGCACAGAAGCCGTAGATACCCAAGCCTAACCTCTCCCATTATAACCCAACCAAGCGTAGCACATCTCAACATAATGTGCCGCGACCACAGCACCTGGCCCCCGAGAGGAAAGCAGAATGTAGTAGAGTACAGCGGATCACAGAAATCCAACGAATAACAGTGTATAGCACAAAAGTTGAAGTAGCCTATCCTGACCTAGCAGAACGTGACGCATCAATATGTAACCTAACTCCACCTGACATGACGAGGCCACTATTGCTGGCCTCCACAAAGACAAGCAGAGTGTACTAGAGCACAATAGTGCGCGGTAATCCGCCTCATTGTAGAGAACAGCACATACGTCGAAGGTATCCATGCCCAACCT
The DNA here is from genome assembly GCF_001483705.2 of Eufriesea mexicana. Lineage (NCBI taxonomy): Eukaryota > Metazoa > Arthropoda > Insecta > Hymenoptera > Apidae > Eufriesea > Eufriesea mexicana. Next base: position 731 of record NW_016937819.1, read on the forward strand.
GTCCAACCAAAACATAACCGAACGTGGTGTAGCTCGAAATAACATGCCGCGACCACTGCTCCTGGCATCCCAAGATACAAGCAGAACGCAGTATAGCACAGTAGGTCACAGAAAACCACCGAATAACTGTGTATAGCAGGAAATTCATTGCTATACTAACCAAACTTAGCCTAACCTAACCCAGCGAAACGTAACATAACACAAGGTTACGTGCCACGACAATTATTGCTCGCCTCCGCTGAGTCGAGCTGGGTACAGTAGAGCAATGTAGTGTGCAGACGTCCACCGAATAGCCGCGTATGGCACTAAATTCTAAGCTACTCTGTAGAAACATAACCAAACGTGTCATAAGCAAACGCAGACTAACTCAGCCTAACGCGCTGACACCACTATTGCTGGCCTCCCTAGAAACGTGCAGGACATATTACAGGACAGTAGAGCGCAGAAGTCCATAGAATCGCAATATATATCACAAAATTCATACCTCTCAGGGCCTAACTCAGGTATACTTAACCGTACGAAACGTAGCCTAACTCAACGTAACGTGTTGCCACCACCATTGCTGGACTGCCCACAGCCAACCGGAACAGAGTAGAGCACAATCGTGCGCATACATACTACGAATAACAGTGCATAGCACGAAAGTAAAAGCTACCCTTACAGAACTGAACCTGACCTAACGTAGCGAAGCGTAATATAAGCCAACGTAAAGTGCCGAGACAAATATTGATGACGTGCTCAGGGCCAAGCAGAATATAGTAAGGCACAGTAGAGCGCAGAAATCTTCCGAATAGCAGTGTGTACCACCAAAGTCAAAGATATCATGACCGAGCTTATCCTAACCTAACCTAACCAAAGGTAGCATAGCGCAACTTAACGTGACGCGACCGCTGCTGCCGGCGTCTCCAGAGCTAAGCAGAGTATATTAGAGCAGAGTAGATCGCATGATTCCACCGTATAATTGTTTATGACACAAAAGTCGATGACATCCTAACCGAACCGGACCTAACTTTAACTGTCCAAACGTAGCGTAACTCAAAATAACGTGAAGAGACCAATATTTCCGGCCTCCACGGAGCCAACCAGAGCATATGAGAGCACAGCGAGGACCAGAAATCCATCGAATGGACGTGTATTGCACAAAAGTCGAATTCATCCTAACCAAATATAACCTAACATACCCTAACCAAACGTAGCAACACAACCTGTCGTTCCACGAACACTATCGCTAGCCTCCCCAGAATCGAGCAGAGTATAGTAGAGTAATGTATAGCAGAGGCACCCTCCGAACAGCAGTGTACAGCACAAAAGTCAAGAAAGCCTGACCAAATATTCCTAAACAAACCTAACGAAGCGTGACATGGCTCAACCTAACGCGCAGAGACCATTATTGCTGGCATTCCCAGAGCCAAGCAACAAACATTAGAACGCAGTAGAGCGTAGAAATCGGATGATAACAGGGTATAGCACAGAAGACTATAATATCCTATCCTAACCTCACCAAACGTAACATAACCGAACGTGTCATTGCTCAACCTGACGTGCCGAGAGCAGTATTGCTGGCCTCCACAGAGCCAAGCTGAATATACTAGAGTACACCAGAGCAGAGGAATCAATCGAATTGCAGTGTATAGGACAAAATTCTGACATATTCTGTCCAAACCTGACCATACCTACCCTATCCAAACGTAGTGTAAGCCAATATAACGTGATGAGAACAACATTGGTGGCCTCCCAAGATCCAGGAAGAGAATATCAGTGCACATTAGAGGGCCCAAGTCTACCGAATAGCAGAGAACACCACAAAAGTCAAAGTAGCCAACTCCGACCCAGCCAAACTTGACATAACCAAATGTAGAACAACGCAACATAACATGGCGAGACCACTGCAACTGGCCTCCCCAGAACCAAGCAGCATGTGCCAGGGCATACAAGATCACAGAAATCCACGGACTACCTTTGTATGGCACAAAAGTCTAGGCTATCCCCTCCAAACATGCCCAATAGAGACATAAGCAGACGTAGGCTAACAAATCTTAACGAGCCTAGACCACTATTGCTGGCCTCCCCAGGGACAAGCATCAAATATTTGAACGCAGTGGAGCGCAGGAATCTGTGGATTACAGTGTATAGCACAGAAGTCTAGACTATCATATCCTAACCTCACCAGACTTAACTCGACCGAACGTGTCACGACTCCACACGACGTGATGAGACCAACATTGCTGGCCTCCCCAGAGCCACGCAGAACGTATTATAGCACCGTAGATATCAAAAGTCCACTGAATAGCAGTGAACAGCACGAAGGTCACACTAAAATGTGTCAACACAGCCAAACGTGACATATCCAAACCTAGCCCATCTCAACCGGTCAAAGCGAGACCACTATTGCTGACCTCTACTGAGAAAAGCAGGGTGCACTATAGCACAGTAGCGCGCAGAAATCAACCGCAATGCTGTGGAGAGCACAAAAGCCGAAGATATCCTAACCAAACCTTTTTTTCACGCGAGGGAAATCTACCAAAGGTACCCG
>NW_016937820.1:0-234 GCF_001483705.2 Eufriesea mexicana
CTCCAATGAAGTGTACAGCTTGTCCCTGGGGAGGCCAGCAATAGTGGTCGCGGCACGATAGGCAGAGTTATGTTGCGCTTGGTTATGTTACGATTGGTTAGGTTATTAGATGACAGCTTTGACTTTAGTTCTATCGTTTGCTATTAGGTGGATCTCTGCGTCCTACTCTGTTCTGGTAAATTCAGCTTTGCTCTGGGATGGCCAGCAATAGATTTTTCGGCACATTACGTTGTG
>NW_016937821.1:0-1838 GCF_001483705.2 Eufriesea mexicana
GTGAGATATCTTTCTTGCTTAGATAACTAGAAATGTTTCTGTTTGCGTGCTATAGCCATTGCAATGCTATAGAATCTGCCTGGAAAATTCTATTTTATAGGCGTTTGCTATTAATATCGTGGTGAGCTAACTGCCTTGCATAAACAAGGAGGAAAGATTCCATTGACGTGCCGCAGACATTTCATTGCTATAGGATCAGAATGGAAAATTCAATTTTATTGTCATTTTCGACTAATATCGTGGTGAGGTAATTCTCTTGCATAAATAAGGAGGATATATTCAATCGGCGTGCTATTGCCATTGCAGTGCTATAGAATCCGTCTGGAAAATACATCTTAATATCATTTTCTACTAATATCGTGGTGAGCTAACTCTCTTGCATAAATAAGGAGGAAAGATCCTATTGGCGCGCTATGGCCATGGCAGAGCTATGGAATCCGTCTGGAAAATCCAATTTCAGTGACGTTTTCGACTAATGTCGTGGTGAGCTAATTTTCTTGCTCAAATATGGAGTAATGATTCTATTGGCGTGCTATAGCCATTGCAGAGCTATAGAATCCGGCTGGAAAATTCAATTTTATTGACGTTTTCGACTAATATCGTTATGAGCTAACTTTCTTCGTTAGATGAGGAGGTGGGATTCTATTGCAGCGCTATAGATATTGCAATGCTATAGAATCCGGATGGAAAATTCAATTTTATTGACATTTTCGTCATATATCGTGGTGAGCTAACTCCATTGCATTCGTAAGGAGGCAGGATTCTATTGGCGTGCTATAGCCATTGCAATGCTATAGAATCTGCATGGAAAATTTAGTTTTATTGACATTTTCGTCCAATATCATGGAGAGCTAACTGTCTTGCATAAATAAGACGGAGAGATACCATTGGCGTGTTATAGCATTTGCAATGCTACAGAATCTGGATGGAAAATTCAATTCTATTGACATTTCCGGCATATATCGTGGGGAGCTAACTCCCTTGCATTCGTGTGGAGGCAGGATTCTATTCGCGTGCTATAGCCATCGCAATGTCTTAGAATCTGGCTGGAAAATTCAGTTTTATGGACATTTTCGACTAATATCGTGGTGACCTAATTTTCTTGCTCAAATATGGAGTAATGATTCTATTGGCGTGCTATAGCCACAGCAATTCTATAGTATCCGGCTGGAAAACTCAATTTTATTGACGTTTTCGGCTAATATCGTGATGAGCTAACTTTCTTGGTTAGATAAGGAGGAAGGATTCTATTGCAGCGCTATAGACATTGCAATGCTATAGAATCCGCCTGGAATAGATCGATTCTATTGACATTTTCTACTAATATCGTGGTGAGATAACTTTCATGCATAAATAAGGAGGGAAGATTCCATTGACGTGATATAGCCATTACATAGCTATAGAATCCGGCTGGAAAATGCAATTTTATCGACGTTTTCGACCAATATCGTGATTGAGCTAACTTTCTTGCTTAGATAAGGAGGAAGGATTCTATTGGAGTGCTATAGCCACTGTAATGCTATAGAATCTGCCTGGAAGATTCAATTTTATTGACATTTGCGGCTAATATCGTGGTGTGCTATCTTTCTTGCATAAATGAGGATGAAAGATTCTACTGGCGTACCATAGCCATGGCAATGCTATTGAATCTGCCTGGAAAATTCAATTTTATTGACATTTTCGGCCAATATCGTGGTGCGGTAGCTTTCGTGCGTAAATGAGGTGGAAAGATTCTATTGTCGTGCTATAGCAGTTGGGGAGCTATAGAATCCGGCTGGAAAATTCAATTTCATTGACATTTTCGAGTAATATCCTGGTGAGCTAACTTTCTTGCATGA
>NW_016937822.1:0-1201 GCF_001483705.2 Eufriesea mexicana
GGCGCATGTTGCAGGCTGATGGTCCCAATGCTAACAATGTAACTTAATTAGTTAACAATTTCATATTCACAGGCAGACATATAAACTCTTTAACCTTGTCATTCTTTGTCCTACATACAGCGCTCACAGATTCCCTTCCCGTATTCCCAGGCATGTTATATATCAGGTATTAGGTAAGACGCAATCTACATTCCAATTTTCGGCAGTTTCCAGACAAACTGTTGACCAAATGGCAACAATCTTCGTTTGAGGTAAGAAGATAAACGATACGAGGTAGTAAACCTGGAAAACAGCGGCGAGGGTGTGAGAAAGCGAGGGGCTGCTAAGATATACCCTACCACGAATGTGGAATAAGGGCGAAAGTATGTTTGTTAAGCAAGGGGTGACCAAGAACCTTGATCACAAAATGAATACTCCTTATCATCGGCAGAAATGAAATCGAAAATGGTTTGACTGAAGAACGTCCATCATTTGCGTCCTATGGCGACTCAGTATTTCCTCTAATGTATATTCCCAACCACTCTATATGCATTATCATGCTTGTCATAATTATCAACATCCACAGTGGCGTGACTAACGGTTCTCTCTAAATTCTTCAGAGACCAAAAGGATATCCGCTCCATCTTCCGTATTTTCTTCCAATATTTCACATTTCCTCCTTCTACACAACCCCGCTGCTGTATTTATGACCGTGACAACATCCGCCGTACCAAATCATTCGATATTTCGACCCTAATGCGTCTGGAGTTCACCGAAAGACGACGTACCGACTCAGAACGATTCTTAGAATTGATGGAAAGTTGGTGAAGCGTAGTACCTGACCCAGTGCGTCATTACTTAGAGGCGCACGGTCTTGGCCAAAATAAGCTGGAATTCACCTGTATAAGAAGCGCTTTCCCTCCTTCCGCTCAGCCGCCACCCGTTGGATCCTCACCCTCTCCTGCCTTCCCCTCTCCTGCTCCACGCCATTTTCCACCCCGAATTGACGTAGCCAGACTCTTCAGCGGTGGCTCGATCGACGTGCTTCCGGACCGAACTAGAGCTAAGTACGTCCACCGTGTGCACCATCGACGAGGGTATTTCGACAGGGCCCAGAGATAATTTGCAAGATCTCTGAGCCGCGGAGGATTTTGTCCCTGGACCTTCTTTCTTTCGTTTGGCTATGACTTTGACGGGAAGTATGGTGACTTCAGTGGAGAAT
>NW_016937823.1:0-245 GCF_001483705.2 Eufriesea mexicana
TGAACACATCAATGCAGAGTAGACTGCAGAAATCCACAAGATCGCAGTATGCATCAGAACAGTCGACGCTTCCCAACCCCATCCCAGAGAAGGAGATCATATCCAAACGTAGCCTACCTCAGCCTGACGCTCCGAGGCCGCTATTGCTGCCATCCCCATTGCCACACACGTCATACTATAGTTCTGCAGAGCGCAGAAGTCCGCCGAATTGCAGTGTGCACCACAAAAGCTAAAGCTTTCCTATC
>NW_016937824.1:0-1097 GCF_001483705.2 Eufriesea mexicana
TGGTTAGGATAGCATTGTCTTTCTTGCCATACATGGCTTTCGGTGAATTTCTGTGGTCTGCACCGGTCTACTGTTTCCTGCTTGTCTCTGCGAATGCCAGCAGCAGTGGTCGCGGCACGTTCTGTTGAGTTACGTTACGTTTGCTTTGGTCAGGGCAGGTCAAGTTTGGTCAGGATAACTACGACTATCGTGCAATACACCGTTGTTCGGTGAGTTTCTGCGCTCGACTGCGCTCTGCTACAATCTGCTTGGTCCTTGGGTGGCCAGAAGCAGTGGGCGCGGCACGTTATGTTCACGTAGGCTGCGTTTGGTTAGGTTATGTTAGCTTGGGTTGGGTATGGATACATATGACTTTTGTATAGTACACTGTGATTCTACGTACTTCCGCGGCCTACTTTCCTCTAGTAAGTTCTGCTCTACTCTGTGGAGGCCAGCAACGGCGGTAGCGGTACGTTAGGTTGAGTTATGTTACGTTTCGTTAGGTTAGGTTAGGAGGGTTCGATTTGGATTTCTCTGACACTTGTGCTATACACTGCAATTTGTTGGATTGCTGCTGTCTACGTTGTTCTACTATACTCCTCTCGACGCTGGGGAGGCGAGCGACAGAGGTCCTGGCACGTGTGATTGAGTTAGGTTGCGTTCGGTTAGGTTAGGTTTGGTCATGTTATGTTAGGATACCTTCGACTTTAAGGCTATACCCTGCCTTTCGGTGGATTTTTGCGCTCCAATATGCTCTAATATGCTCTACTTGGCTCTACGAAGTCCCTGAACAGCGGTCGCGGCGTGTTATTTTGGGTTAGACTACGTTTGGTTGGGTTAGGTTAGGTCAGTTTAGGTTACGGTATCTTTAGCTTTTGCGCTCCACATGGCTATGGGATGGATTTCTGCGCTCTAATGTGCTCTATTATATTCTTCTTGTCTCCGGGGAGACCACCAACATTTGTCTCATCGCGTTATGTTGAGTTACACTTCTTTTGGGTAATGTAGGCTAGGAACGATTAGCTCCGGTTTTCTTCCGCTTTTGTGATTTGCACTTCAATACGGCGGACTTCTGCGCTCTGCTGTGCTCCAGAATATTCCGCTTGGCTCTTGGGAGG
>NW_016937825.1:0-630 GCF_001483705.2 Eufriesea mexicana
ACGGTAGCCATTGTATTAATCTGTTCAATGGTGATTGAAGCTCTATGACATTTCCATAATGACAAGATAAATATCCATTGTCCCACGAAGCACGTACAATTCAGAGAAGAGCACTGTTTGCAGTTATCGCTACCGTCCTTTAGCCTTTGTCCTAGTCTCTTCACTGATGATGTGAATTCCAAAGCAGTTCTGGAATATTCAATGTATATTGCCATTATTGCTCTAGACCTGTGGAATTGACAGGGCGATGTCTATTATAACAATCAATATAGCACTGCAGCCGTTTGATTAGTCTGCTTAATATAGACATAAATTGCATAACAATCCTAGAATGGCAAAATGTAGATCCAGTGAGGCTCGAGGTAATAACAATTGACAACACAGTACTTAGTACAGCCATCTCCACTGTAATGTTGCGTTTGAAATCCTTTGATCACTGGGGATTTAGTTCCAAAGCAATTTCGGCATAATCAATGTATATTGCCGTCACGGATTTATGTATTTCCAATTGTGTGTGCGGTACTTATTCTATCTACCAATATTGCACTGTAGTCGATGGGTTAACCAGCCCTATAGTGATTTAAATTCTACATCATTTCCAGAGTTACAAAATACAGATCCAGTGAACCT
>NW_016937826.1:0-385 GCF_001483705.2 Eufriesea mexicana
ATGAATGTATGGTTGGGTGGATGTATGGTTGGATGGATTTACGGATGTATGGATGTATGGATGAATGGATCTATGGATGTATGGATGTTTGGATGTATGGATGAATGGATGTATGGATGTATGGATGTATGGATGTATGGATGTACGGGTAAATAGATGTACGGATGTATATATGTATGTTTGTATGGGTGTATGTATGGATGTATGGATGTACGTAGGGACGTATGTACGGAAGTTTGTATGGATGTGTGTGTGTATGTATGTATGGATTTATGGAAGGATGTTTGTATGAATGTATATATGGTCGTATGTATTTGTGTACGTATGGATGTATTTATTGATGTATGTATGGATGTATGGACAGATGGATGGATGAACAGTTGTA
>NW_016937827.1:0-677 GCF_001483705.2 Eufriesea mexicana
GTAGGGAGCAGAAATCCACCGAGCAACTGTTTACACCACGAAAGTCGAAGCTACCCAAACCTAACTGAAAGGAACATACCCTGACCAAACGTAGCCTAACACTCCCTGACGGGCCGTGACAGCAATTGCCGGTCTCCTCAGAGCCGAACAGAGCATAGAAGAGCACAGTAGAGTGTAGGAGTACACCAAATAGCAATGCATACCACAAAGGTCAAAGATATCCTAACCTAAACAGACCTATCCTAACATAAGCAAACATAGAATAACTAAACCTAGCGAGTCAAGACGTCTACTGCTGGTCACCCCCAGAACCACGCATTGCATGTTAGAGAACAGTAGATCGCAGAAATCCACCGAATAGCAGCTTACAGCGTTGAAGTCAAACCTACCCTCTCCTAACCTAACCAATCGTAACAAACACAAACTTAACATAACTCAACCTAACGCGACTTGACCGCCATTGCTAGCCTCCACAGAGCGAAGCGGAACATATTAGGGTAAACTAGAGTGCAGAAGTACATGTAGCCGCAGAGTACAGCACAAAAGCCGAAGCTATCCTATAGTCCTAACCCACTCAATCTTGATACAGCCAAACGTATCCTGACACACTCTATCATGCCGCGACCGTTATTACTGAGCTCACCAGAGCCGTGCAGTCATACTAGAGACGTATAGAA
>NW_016937828.1:0-633 GCF_001483705.2 Eufriesea mexicana
GCCGAGACCACAGCTGCTGGAATCCCCCAGAGCCAAGCAGAACTTACTAGAGCACTATAGAGCACAGAAATGACAGTATAGCAGTGTACAGCACGAAAGTCGAAGCCAACACCTTCAATCATATACAACCGTAATATAAGAATCGTTAGCATAACACAAACTAACGTGCGGCGACCGCGATTTCTGGCATCACCAGAACCATGCAGAACATAATAGCAGACAGTAGAATACAGAAATCCGTAGAATCGAAGGGTATGTCAGAAAAGTGTAAGCAACCAAAGCCTAACCCAAACCGACAGAACCTAACCAAACATAAGGTATCTAAACATAATGTGCCGCGAACACTATTGCTGGTCATCGCCCCGCGGCCAGCCGGGAAGTAGGATCCTAGAGTAGAGTGTTGAAATCCACCGAATGTCAGAGTATACAACGAAAGTCAAGTCAATCCAAACCTATCTCGGTCTAACGTAACGCAGACAAACGTAGCATACTGAACATAACAGGCCGAGTCCACTATTACTGGTCTGCCCAGAGCCGAGCAGAGTAAGGTAGAGCAACGTATGGAGTAGGAATCCAAGGAATAGCAGCGTATATCACAAAAGTCAAAGGTATCCTGTCCTAACATTTCCAAAC
>NW_016937829.1:0-608 GCF_001483705.2 Eufriesea mexicana
CTATAGCACGCCAACAGAATCTTTCCGCCTTATTTATGCTAAAATGGTAGCTCACTAAGGTATAAGTCGAAAATGCCAGTAAAATTGAGTTTTACAGCCAGATTCTATAGTACTGCAATGGCTATAGCACGCCAATATTATCTTTCCCCCTAATTTATGCAAGAAAGGTAGCTCACCACGATATTAGCCGAAAGTGTCAGTAAAATTGAATTTTCCACCCAGATTCCAGAGCATTGCAATGGCTATAGCACGCCAATAGATCCTTTGCTCCTTATTCATGCAAGAAAGACAGCTCACCATGATATTAGTCGAAAATGTCAATAAAATTGAATTTTCCACCCAGATTCCAGAGCATTGCAATGGCTATAGAGCGCCAATTGAATCCTTCTTCCTTATTTATGCAAGAAAGTTGCCTCACCACGATATTAGCCGAAAATGTTAAAAAACTGTATTTTCCATCCAGATTCTATAGCATTGCGATGGCTATAGCACGACAATATAATCTTTCCTCCTTGTTTATGCAAGGAAGGTAGCTCACTACGATATTAGTCGAAAATGTGAGTAAAATTGAATTTTCCTGCCAGATTCCAGAGCATTGCAATGGCTAT
>NW_016937829.1:642-878 GCF_001483705.2 Eufriesea mexicana
TCCTCCTTACTTATGCAAGGAAGTCAGCTCACCACGATATTAGTCGAAAATGTCAATATCACTTTATTTTCCTGCCAGTTTCTGTAGTGTTGAAATGCCTATAGCACACCAACAGCATCTTGCCACCTTACTTATGTAAGAAAGTTGGCTCACCATGATTTTAGTCGAAAATCTCAATAAAATTGATCTTTCCAGGCAGATTCTATAGCATTGCAATGGCTATAGAGCGCCAATTG
>NW_016937830.1:0-211 GCF_001483705.2 Eufriesea mexicana
CATCCATACATCCATACATCCATACAACCATACATCCATACAACCATACATCCATCCATCCGTTCATCCATCCTTCCATACAACCATTCATCCATACATACATGCATCCATACCGCAATCCATCCATACATCCATCCATACATCCATACATCTATCCACCAATCCATCCATCTATCCATCCATACATCCATACAACAATCCATCCATCCAT
>NW_016937830.1:251-647 GCF_001483705.2 Eufriesea mexicana
TCCATCCTTCGATACATCCACCCAACCATACATCCATCGATCCATACATCCTTCCATCTATACATCCACCCACAAACCCGTCCATCCCGCCATGCATCCATACATAAGTCAATACACAGATCCATACATACACCCATACATTCTTCCACACATACATCCATACATACGTCCATCCACCAATCCATCAATCCATCATAACATCCGTACATACATCGACACATACACCCATCCATCCATACATCCATACATCTATAAATCCATACATCCATACAACCGTTCATCCATACATTCGTAAATCCATGCATCCACACACCCAAACATCCATACATCCACCCATACAACCATTCATCCATACATCCATCCACCCATCCGTCCATACATCCATACATCCGTACA
>NW_016937831.1:0-477 GCF_001483705.2 Eufriesea mexicana
ATTGCTGGCCTCCCCAGACTCAAGCGGAACGCGCTAGAGGAGAGAAGAGGACAGAAATGCATATAATCGCTGTGTAAACCGGAAAAGTAAAAGCTAACCAAGCCTAACCCAAGTCAACAGAACATAACCGGTCATAGCATGTCTCAACCTAGCGTGGCGAGACCGCTATCGCTGCCCTCCCCAACGCCAAGCAGCACATGCTAGAGCACAGTAGAGCGCAGAAATCCACCGAAAGGCGGAGTACAGCACAATAGTTAAAGCCACCCTTACAAAGCTTAACCAGACCCAACCTATCCGACCGTAACATGACGCGACATAACGAACTGAGACCAATATTGCGGGCCTTGCCACATCAAAGCTGAAAACATTAGAAAACTGTAGGACGCAGAGATCCACCTAACAGCAGACAATAGCATTAAAATCAAAGCCATCCTATCCTAGCATAGAGAATCGTAACATAACAGAACGTAACCATAT
>NW_016937832.1:0-645 GCF_001483705.2 Eufriesea mexicana
TATGGATGGACGGTTGTATGTATCGATGATGAACGTATCGATGTATGTATAGATGTATGTATGGATGTATGGATGGTTGTATGTAAGTATTGGTGTATGTATGGATGTATGTACGGATGGATGTATGTATTGATATATGTATGTATGTATGTATGGATGGATGGATGGATTGGTGTATGTATGAGTGTATGAATGGCTGTTTGTATGGATGTATGCATGGATGGATTGATTGGTGGATGGATGTATGTATGGAAGGATGCATGTATGTATGGATAGATGAATGGATGTATGTATGTATTTGTGTCTGGATGTATGGATGTATGGATGTACGTATGTTTGAATGTACTGATGTATGAATGCATGGAAGTAAGAATGTATGGACGTACGTACGTATGAATGTATGGATCTATGAATGTATGGATGGATGGATGGACGTATTGATGTATGTATGAATGTATGGTTGGATGGATGGACTGGTGGATTGCTGTATTGGTGGATGTACGCACAGATACATTGATATATGGATGGGTGGATGTAGGGGTGGATAGATGTATGGAAGAATGGATGTATCGATGGATGGGTGTATGGATGGATGTATGGATGTATGCATGGATGTATATTTGTATGGATGTATGCATGGATGGA
>NW_016937833.1:0-255 GCF_001483705.2 Eufriesea mexicana
TGCATGGATGTATGTATGGGTGTTTGAATGGATGTATGCATGGATGTATGTATGGATGTATGTACGTATGTCTCTGTGGATGCATGGATGGATGGGTAGATGGGTGGATGGATGTCTGGATGAACGGATGTATGGACGGATTGAGGTATGGATGCATGGATGTATGTATGGATGGATGAATGGATGTATGAATGGATGGATGTATATATGTGTGGGTGAATGGATTGATGGATGTATGGATGGACGGAGGTATGG
>NW_016937833.1:380-585 GCF_001483705.2 Eufriesea mexicana
ACGTATGGATGTATGTGTGTATGAATGTATGGATGAAAGGATGGATGGATGTGTCGAATGATAGACGTACGAATGGAGGGATTTACGGATGTATGGATGGATGGACGTATGGATGGTTAGATGTATGGATCGATGGGTGTACGGATGGGTGCTTGTATGGATGGATGGATTTATGGTTCGATGGATGTATGGATGGGTGGATGTA
>NW_016937834.1:0-530 GCF_001483705.2 Eufriesea mexicana
GTGGTGAGATATCTTCCTTGCATAAATAAGGAGCAAAGATTCTATTGGCGTGCTACCGCCATTGCAATGCCATATATCTGGATGGAAAAATCAATTTCATTGACATTTTCGACGAATATCGTGGTGAGCTATCTTTCTTGCATAAACAAGGTGGAACGATTATATTGGCAAGCTATAACCATTGCAATGCTCTAGATTCTGGCTGGAAAGTGCATTTTTATTGTCATTCTTGACGAATATCTTGGTGAGCTAACTTCCTAGCATAAGTAAGGAGGAAGGATCCTTTTGGCGTACTATGGCCATTGCTATGATATAGAATGTGCCAGTCAGATTCAATTTTATTTACATTTTCGACTAATATCGTGGTTAGCTATCTTTCTTGCGTATGCGTGAAGAAGACGGAAAGATTCTATTGGCGTGCTGTTGCCATTGCAATGCTATAGAATCTCGATGTAAAATTCAATTTCATTGATATTTTCGGCTAATATCGTGGTGAAGTATCTTCCTGGCATAAGTATGGTGGAAAGATC
>NW_016937835.1:0-502 GCF_001483705.2 Eufriesea mexicana
TTTTCGAATAATATCGTGGTGATGTAACTTTCGTGCATAAATACGGAGGAAAGATTCTATTGGACAGCTACGGCCATTGCAATTCTATAGTATCTGGATGGAAAATTCAGTTTGATTGACATTTTCGTCATATATCGTGGTGAGCTCACATCCTTGCATAAATAAGGAGGAAAGATTCTATTGGCACGCTATACCCATTACAATGCTAGTACCCATTACAATGCTATAGAATGTGCCTCGAAAATTCAATTTTATTGATATTTTCGACTAATATCGTGGTGAGGTGACTTTCTTCATAAGCAAGGAGGAAAGATTCTATTGGCCAGTTATGGCCATTGCAGTAGTATAGAATCTGTCCCGAAAATTCAATTTTATTCACATTTTCGTCTAATATCGTCGTGCGCTAACTTTCTTGTATAAATAAATAGGAAAGACACTTTTGCCGTGCTATAACCATTACAATGCTATAGAACCTGCCACGAAAATTCAATTTTATTGATAT
>NW_016937836.1:0-627 GCF_001483705.2 Eufriesea mexicana
ACTGAATAGCAGTACATAGCACAAAAGTCAATGCCACCGTTGCATAACTTTACCAATTATGACGTAATCAGACGTAACCTGACACAAACTAACGTGCCTAGACCACAGTTACTGAGATCCCCAGCGCAAAGCAGAACTTATTAGAGCACTGTAGGTCGCAGAATTACACCAGATGGCAGTGTACAGCTCATGAGTTGAAACCCTCGTTTCATAACCTAACGAATAGTAACAGTGCCAATTGTAACATAACTCAAAATAACGTGCCTCGACCACCATTTCTGGGCGCGCCAGTTTCGAGTACAGCGTAGTGGAGCACAGTAGAGCTCAAAATTCCACCTAATAACAGTTTACAGCACGAAAGTCAAAGCTATCCTGGCCTAACGCAACGTAATCTAACCCAACCTAACGTATCCTAACACACCCTAACGTGCCGCGGCCACTATTTCTGGCATCCAGAGGGTCAAGCAGAGCGCAGCATATCCTTGGTGGAGCATAGAAATCCACCGAAGTGCGGTGTATAGCACAAAAGTCTGGGCTATCTTATCCCAACCTCGCCAAACGTAGCATAAACAAACGTAACATGACTCAACCTAACATGCCTAGAACACTATTGCTGACCTCCGAAGT
>NW_016937837.1:0-530 GCF_001483705.2 Eufriesea mexicana
TGGTAAGGATTGCTTCAACTTTTGTGCAGCACACTGCTGTTTGTTGGATTTCTGCGCTCTTCTTTGCTCTAGTGCGTCCTGCTTCGCTCAGGGGATGACAGCAGCAGTCGTCTCGGCACGATGGGTTTATTCAGGCCATGTTTGGTTATGTTCTATTGGTTTGGGTTATGTCTTGGACGCTTTGTACTTTCTGATATACACAGCGTTTACATGGGTTCCCGCGTTCTACTCTCCACTGAATCTGCATGGCCATGCGGAGGCCAGCAAGTGTGGTCCCGTTACGTTTGGTTAAATTACGTTAGGCTAGGTTAGGATACTATATCTTTTACTTTTGCGCCATACACAGCTGTTCGGTGGATTCCTATGTTCTGCATTTCTCTACTATACCCAGCGAGACTTTGGGGAGGCCAGTAATGATGCTCGCGGCACGTTAGGTTGAGTTAGGTTACGTTACGTTATGTTACGAATGGTTAGGTTAGGAGAGGATAGCATCGACTTTTGTGCTATACGCTGCTGTTCAGTGGATCTCT
>NW_016937838.1:0-438 GCF_001483705.2 Eufriesea mexicana
TAGATGGCTGTACTTGCCATTGTTTGAAGGCGTTATGCGATTTATTCTCCATTCTATAACAGGCTATTTAATTTGAATTGACCTATTCTCTGGAAAGTAGATGGCTGTACTCGCCATTGGATTGAAGGCGTTAGGCGATCTATTCTCCAAGCTATAACAGATCATAGATCTTGAATAGCCTTATTCTCTTGCAAGTAGATGGCTGTACTTGCCATTGTATTGAAGGCGCTAGGAGATCTATTCACCAAGCAATAACAGGTTATAGATTTTGAATAGAACTATTCTCTGGCAAGTAGATGGCTGCACTTGCCATAGTTTGAAGGCGTTTGGCGACCTATTCACCAAGCTAGATCAAAATATATACTTTGAATAGACCTATTCTATGGCAAGTAGAAGGCTGCACTTGCCATTGGATTGAAGGCGTTAGGCGATCTATTC
>NW_016937838.1:559-788 GCF_001483705.2 Eufriesea mexicana
CAGATTATAGACTTTGAATAGAACTATTTTCTGGCAAGTAGGTGGCTGTACTTGCCATTGTTTGAAGGCGTTTGGCGACCTATTCACCAAGCTAGAACATAATATATACTTTCAATAGACCTAGTCTGGGGCAGGAAGATGGCTGTACTTGCCATTCTGTTGGATACGATTGGCGACCTATTCACCAAGCTACAGCGGATTATAGATTTTGAATAGACCAATTCTCTGG
>NW_016937839.1:0-222 GCF_001483705.2 Eufriesea mexicana
TACTTCCATCCATCCATACATACGTCCGTACATACATTCATACATAGACCCATACATCCATCTATTCATACATACATGCATTCATACATGCATCCATGGATGCAACCATTCATATACACATCCATACATCCATACATCAGTACATCCATACATTCGTAAATCCATATATACATACATCCATCCATCCACACCTCCATCCACCCATACATGCGTACATCCATA
>NW_016937840.1:0-693 GCF_001483705.2 Eufriesea mexicana
CTGTGCGGCGGGTTTTTGCGCTCTGCTGTGATTTAATATGCCGTGCTTTGCTCTGGCGTGGTCGGAAACAGTGGCCGCGGCGATTTAGGTAGCTTTAAGCTACGTTTGGTTAGGTTAGATGTGTTTGGGGCGGGTTTGGGTGTCTTTGACAGTTGTGCTGTACACTGCTATGCGGTGTATTTCTGCTATCTACTTTGCTCTAGTATGCTTTGATTGGCTCTGGAGAAGCCAGTAATAGTGCTCTCGGCACATCAGGTTGTGGTAGGATACGATTCGTT
The DNA here is from genome assembly GCF_001483705.2 of Eufriesea mexicana. Classification (NCBI taxonomy): domain Eukaryota; kingdom Metazoa; phylum Arthropoda; class Insecta; order Hymenoptera; family Apidae; genus Eufriesea; species Eufriesea mexicana. The sequence goes on from NW_016937840.1 coordinate 279, forward strand.
ATGTTACCTTAGCTTTGGTTAGGTTTGGATAGCTTCGACTCTTCAGCTATATACTGTAATTCTATGGATTTCTGCGCTCTACCCTCCTCTAATATGCTCTGCACGTCCCTGTTCCGGCCAGCAATAGTGTTCGCGGTAGGTTTGGTTGAGTTACGTCACGTTCCGTTTGATTAGGTTTGGTTAGGTTTGATCTGGATATCTTTGACTATTGTGCTATCCACTGCATTGCGTTCGATTTCTACGCTCCATTTTGCTGTAGTATATTCCGCTTGAATTCCGCTTGACTCTGTGGAGGCCAGCAATAGTTGTATGGTTCGGTTAGGTGCAGTTACATTTCGTTTGGTTATGCTATGTTTGGTTATGTTAGGCTAGGGCAACTTTGGCTTTTTTGCTGTGCACTGCTATTCGGTGGAAT
>NW_016937841.1:0-669 GCF_001483705.2 Eufriesea mexicana
TTCGTATTTATGCATGAAAGTTAGCTCACCACGATATTAGTCGAAAATGTCAATAAAATTGAACTTACCGGCCAGATTCTACAGCATTACAATGGCTATAGCATGCGAAAAGCATCTTTCCACCATACTTATGCCAGGAAGCTATCTCACCGCGATATTAGTCGAAAATGTGAATAAAATTGAATTTTCCATCCAGATTCTGTAGCATTGCATTGGCAATAGCACGCCAATAGAATCTTTCCAAGAATCTTTCCGTCTCATTTACGCAAGAAAGATAGCTCACCACGATATTAGTCGTAAAAGTCAATAAAATTGAATTTTCTAGCCAGATTCTATAGCATTGCAAAGCCTATAGCACGCCAATAGAATCTTTCCGTCGTATTTATACGAAAAGTTAACTCACCACGATGTTAGCCGAAGATGTCAATAAAATTGAATTTCCCATCCAGATTCTATAGCACTGCAGTGGCTATAGCTCGCCAATAGAATCTTTCTTCCATGTTTATGCAGGAAAGCATTCTCACCAAGATATGAGTCGAAAATGTCAATAAAATAGAATTTTCCAGCAAGATTCTATTCCACTGCAATGCCTATACCACGCCACTTGAATCAATCCTCCTTATATATGCGAGAAAGCTAACTCACCACGTTATTAGCCGAAAATGTCAA
>NW_016937842.1:0-1712 GCF_001483705.2 Eufriesea mexicana
ATTGGTCTGGTGTGGCTTGGATGTCTTTGACTTTTGCGATATGCGGTTGTATTTGGTGGCTTTATGTGCTCTACTCTAGTCTAATATATTCTGCTGGGCTGCGGATGGTCAGCAATATTGTTGGCGGCACGTTAGGTTGTGTTCCTTTATGTTCGTTGGTTTTACGATTGGTTAGGTTACGATAGGTTGCTTTGACTTTTGCGCTCTGCACTGCAGTTCGTTGAATTTCTGCGCTTTATTGTGCTCTAATATGTTCTGCTTGGTTCTGGGGAGGCCATCGGTAGAGGCATCGGCACGTTAGGTTTAGATAGGCTATGTTTGCTTAGGTTAGGCTATGTCCGGTTAGGCTGGGATACCTTCGACCTTTGCTCCTTACACTTCAGTGCGGCGGATTACTGCGCTCCACCGTGCTCTAGCAAATTCTACATTGCTCTGTGGTTGCCTGCATTAGAGGTCTGGGCACGTTAGGTTGAGGTATGTTACGTTTGGTTGGGTTAGGTTGAGATACCATCGACTTTCGTGATATGCAATGACATTCCATGGATGACAGCGATCTGTTCTACTCTAATATGCCCTGGTTGGCAACGGGGAGGCCAGAAATAGTTTTCTCGGGACGTTAGGTCTAGGTGGGTTACGTTTGATTATGTTACGTTTGCTTTGGTAAGGTTTTCATTGCTTCGACTTTTCTTCTGGATACTGCGATTCTACGGACTTCTGCGCCCGACACACCTCCATTATGCTCTGCTTGTCTCTGGGGAGGACAGCAACTGTTGCATATGCACGATACGTTGTTTTAAGTTACGCTCGGCTGTGTTGCGATTGGTTCGGTTATGCTAGGATAGCTTTGACTTTTGTGCTGTACACTGCTGTACAGATGATATCTGGGCTCTACTGTACTCTCACAAGCTCTGCATGGATGTGTGGTGGCCAGCAATTGTGGCCACGGCTCATAAGTTCCGGTTATGTTACGTTTGGCTTGGTTAGGGCAAGGTATGTGTGGTTAGGATTCGTTCGACATTAGTGATATGAATTGCTATTCGGCGGATTCCTGAGCTCTACTCTGCTCCATCATATTCTGCTTGTCTTTGGGGACGCCAGCGGTAGTGGTTGCGGCACGTTTGTTTTTGTGTACGTTTGTCGATTTCTTCGCTCTGCAGTTCTCTAATATGCTCCACGTGTCTCTGGGGAGGACAGCAATAGTGGTCCCGGAATGTTAGGTTGAAATATGTTACGCTTGGTTGTGCTAGCTTAGGCTGGGTTAGGTTAGGATACCTTTGACTTTTCTGCTGTACATTGCCATTCTGTGGATATCGGCGCTTTACTTTCCTGTAATATATCCAGCTTGGTTCTAGCGGGGCCAGCAATAGCGGTCGCGGCACTTTAAGTTGAGTTATGCTTCGTTTGGATAGGATACGTTGCCACTGTTCTGTTTGGCTAGATACGGCTTTCGTGGTATACACTGTTATACGGTTGATTTGCGCGCTCTACTGGGCCCTAATATACTTTGCTCGGTGCTGGAACGGCCGGGAATAGCGGTCGCGGCACTTTAAGTTCAGTCTGTCTACATTTGGTTAGCTTGGGTTAGGTTAGGTTTGTTTTGGGTAACACTGACTTTTGTCTTATACACTGCAGTTTGGTGACCTTTTGTTCTCTAATGTGCTCTAGTGTATTCTACTTGTCTCTTTGGAGGCCAGCCGTAGTGGTCCAGGCAT
>NW_016937843.1:0-601 GCF_001483705.2 Eufriesea mexicana
TGGTGAGGTAACTTTATTGCATATATAAGACGGAAAGATTCTATTGGCGTGCTATAGCCGTTGCAGTGCTTTAGAATCTGTCTGGAAGATTCAATTTTATTGATATTGTCGTCTAATATCGAACTGAGCTACTTTATAGTGCTTTAGAATCTGTCTGGAAGATTCAATTTTATTGATATTGTCGTCTAATATCAAACTGAGCTACTTTCTTACATAAACAAGGTGGGAAGGTTCTATTGGCGTGCTATTCCCATTGCAATGCTATATAATCTGGCTGGAAAATACAATTCTATTGATATTTTCGGACAATATCGTGGAGAGCTGACCTCCTTGCATATATAAGGAGGAAGAATACCATCGGCGTGCTATTACAATTGCGGTGCTATATAATCTGGCTGGAAAATTCAATTTTGTAAACATTTTCGGACAATATCGAGGTGAGCTGACATCCTTGCATAGATAAGGAGGAAAGATTCTATTGGCGTGCCGTTGCCATCGCAATGCTATAGAATCTGCTAGGAAAATTCAATTTTATTGGCATTTTCAAATAATATCGTCGTGAGATAACTTTTTTGCATAAATAAGGAGGAAAGATTCTATT
>NW_016937844.1:0-293 GCF_001483705.2 Eufriesea mexicana
TTACACCTCCACGTATTCTGCAATTGGCGATACAGTACATAATACAGTGACAATCACATTACGCTAGCCACTTGTTGAACTCGTTCGTTGATGATTTATATTAAACTGCCATTCCAGAACGAACAATGTAGAGTAAGATTACGGCTAGAGATATGTACAAATGACAGTACGGTACGTAATGCATACACTAACGATGCACTGCAGCTTTTGGATTAATCCGCTTATTGATGGTTTAGAATGTACAGGGATTCTAGTACGAAAGAGGACAGACCCATAATCGCTCGAGATACGAA
>NW_016937845.1:0-1311 GCF_001483705.2 Eufriesea mexicana
AACGGTGTACACCACGAACGTCAAATCTATACCGATCAAATTTAACATAACCTAACCTAACCAGACGTAACCAAACACCAAATAATGTGCCACGACCAGTACTGCTGGCTTCCCCAAAGTCGAGCAGAGTAGAGTAGAGCAACGAAGAGAGCAGGAATTGATCGAACAGCAATATACGGCGCAAAAATCAAAGATGCCCTAACCAAACCTACACAACCTAGCCTAACCAAACATTACTTAGCTCACACCGACGTGCCGAGACTACATTACTGGCATACCCAAAGCCCAGCAGAATATACTGGAGCACTGCAGAGCGCAGACATCCACCGCATTGCAGCGCAAAGCACAAAAATTTCAAAGCTACCCTATCATAACCTAGTCAAACGCAACGTGGCCAACCGAAACATAGCTCATCCCAACAGGCCGAGACCACTATTTCTGGCATCCCTAGAGTCGGGGAGGGTATAGTACAGCTATGTAGAGCGCAGATGTCCAACGAATGGCAGTGTATAGCACAAAAACCAAAACTACATCTTCCTAACCTAACCAAACTTACCGCCAACAGGCGTCACGTTACTCATCATAACGTCCGAGACGTCCATTGCTGCCGTCCCCAGATACTAGCTGAACATACCAGAGGAGGATAGAGCGCAGAAATGGATAGAATCGCAGTGTATACAACAAAAGTCTTAGACGCCTTGTCCTAACCTAACCAAACGTAACATAACAAGACTCACATTAACTCAACCTAACTTACCGAGGCCACTGTTGCTGGCCTCCCTAGAGCTGAGGAGAATATACAAGATAACAGTAGAGCGCAGAACTCCACCGCATTGCAATGAATAGCACAAGCGTCAAGTATACCCTAACCGAACATGGCCTAACATAACCTAACTAAACGTTGTCTAACAAAATATAACGTGCCGAGAGCAAGATTGCTGGCCTCTACAGAGACAGGCAGAGTATATTAGAGCACAGTAGACAGCTGAAGCTCAACGAATAGCAGTGTATGGCGCAAGAGTCAAAGATACCCTAACCTAACATGGCCCATCCTAGCCTAACCAAACGTAGTGTAACAAAATATTATGTGCTGTGTCTACTATTGCTGGCACCCCAGAGCCAAATAGTGCAGAATAGAGGACGGTAGTGCGCAGACATACACCGGACAGCTGTGTACAGGACAAAGGGGAAAGCTAAACTACGCCAACCTAGCAAAGCGTAACACAGAGATGCGTAACCTACCTATACCTATCATGCCGAGATCGCTATTTCTGTCATCCCTAGTGCCGATAAGAGTGTAGCAGAGCAGCG
>NW_016937846.1:0-471 GCF_001483705.2 Eufriesea mexicana
AAGCCAAACGTGACATAACTCAACATGACGTGCCGAGACCACTATTGCTGGGCTTGCCAGTGCCAAGCAGGATATATTATAGCACAGTAGAGCGCCGAAGGTCACTGAACAGCAGAGTTTAGCACAAAAGTCAAAGCCACCCTGTCCTAACATAAACGAACGTAACAAAGCCAAACGCAACATGACACAACATCACGTGACCAGACCACTATTGCTGACCTCACTAGAACAAAGCAGATTATAGCAGAATAATGAGGAACGCCGAAATCGTCCGAGTAACGGTGTATAGCGCAAAATTCGGAGCCATCCTTACCAAATGTAGCCAAGCATAGCCAAACCAAGCGCAAAAGCGCAACGTATCACAACCTAACGTGCTGAGAGCAGTATACGTGGCGCCCACAGAGATGAGCAGAGCGTGGTATCGCAAAGAATTTCGCAGAGGTTCGTAAAACTGTAGTGTGTAGCACAGAT
>NW_016937847.1:0-444 GCF_001483705.2 Eufriesea mexicana
TTCATTAGTGATAGCAGAGCCCGGTTGTTAGGAGACAATATTCTATTGAAGTAAACAGGCACAAGCAACAATAGGAAAATATTGGACTCATGGAATATCATCAGCGTAGATGCCATGAATTATACTTTATAGCAAGAGAAAATTGAAGCAGCAATACAAATATGTAAAGTATATGTCTATTGGATTGTAGATTGATTAACTATATGTCATACAATATAAAAGTCTTTGAGGGTCAAATAAAGATTCAGAAAATGGAGATGGTTTAGGCAGACAAAAAGGAATACAACTAATTTAGGTGACGGCCTCTTCTAACAACACTATATGGAGAATACAGTGAGATTGAGAGGTATCTTGTATTCATGATCTAAATGAATCAGTGAATCAAAAATTAATATCAGTAGTCAAAGTTACTGATCATAGCTAACATATTAAGTTTCAGAATGA
>NW_016937848.1:0-243 GCF_001483705.2 Eufriesea mexicana
TAGGAATGAAAGATAGCTCGCCACGATAATAGCCGAAGATGTCAATAAAATTGAATTTTCCATCGAGATTGTATAGCATTGCGAAGGCTATAGCAAACCAATAAAATCATTCGTACTTTCTTATGCAAGAAAGTTAGCTCACCATGATATAAGTCGAAACTGTCAATGAAATTGAATCTACCAGGCACATTCTACATCATTGCAATGGTTATAGCACGCCAAAAGTATCTTTCCTCCTTATTT
>NW_016937849.1:0-258 GCF_001483705.2 Eufriesea mexicana
TCAAGCCTACCCTCACCGAACCTAACAAAACCCGACATAACGAAACATGACCCAACTCAACCTATCGTGCTGAGAAGAATATTGCCGGCATTCTCAGGACCAAGCGGCGTATGGTAGAGCAGAGTAGGGCGCAGATAACCTCCGAATTGGAGTGTATAGCACGAAAGCCATAGATAACTTAATCGAGCTTAGCCTAACCTAACCCAACCGAACGTGTCCTGACTCAACATAACGTGCCGCGAGAGCTATTGCTCGCGA
>NW_016937850.1:0-509 GCF_001483705.2 Eufriesea mexicana
AGTTCAGGTAATGTCAGGTTAGGATAATATAGCTTTGACCTTTATGCTATACCCTCTACTCGGTTCTAGTTCATTCTGCTTGGCTCTGGCGATGCCAGCTGCAGTGGTCGCCACACATCAGGTTATGTTGGTTTACGTTTGGCAATGTTAGGTTAGGCTAAGTTTGGTAGGGGTAGCTTTGACAATCGCGCTGTACACTCTTGTTCGGTTGATTCCGGCCCTCCACTCTGCTCTACTCTAATCTGCAAGACACTGGGGATGCCAGCAATAGCGGTCGCGGCACGTTAAGTTGAGTTTATCTACGTAAGATTGGGTTATGTTAGTTTGGGTTAGGTTTGGATGTATTTGATTTTCCAGCTATACACTGCGATTCTGTGAATTCTTACACCCTACTCTCCTCTAGTATGTGCTGCATGGCCCTGGACAGGACAGAAAGAATGGCCGCTGCTCGTTAGGCTGAGTTCAGTTGCGTATGGTAATGTTACGTTTGGTTAGGTTAGGAGAGTGTA
>NW_016937851.1:0-512 GCF_001483705.2 Eufriesea mexicana
ACTGCGATTCTATGAACATCGACGCTGCTCTGAGCGCAGCCACACCACGCTGGTGTCTCGTGAAGACAGGGATAGTGGTCGCGGCGCATAAGGTTGAGTTACATTACGTTCGGTTATATTAGATATCGTTGAGTTGGGTTAGGATAGCTATGCCTTCTACGCTAAACACTGCTATTCGGAGGATTTCTCCGCTTTACTGTGCTCTAGTATGCTCTGATTTGCTCTGGGGAGGCGAGAAATGGTGGGCGTCGCACGATAGGTTGAGGTATGTTACGATTGCTTAGGTCAGGTTAGGCTATATCTGGTCAGGATAGCTATGGCACTCGTGCAATACACTGTTATTCGTTGGATATCTGTGGTTTGCTGTGCTCTAGTGTGTCGTGCTTGCCTGGGGGGGGGGAGGGCAGCAATAGCCGTTTCGGAACGTTAGGTTTTGTTAGGCTATGTTAGGCTTTGTTCTGTTGGTTTGGGTTAGGCATACGTAGCTTTGTCTTTTCTGATATACAAGGCGA
>NW_016937852.1:0-505 GCF_001483705.2 Eufriesea mexicana
TATGCTCCGGTATGTTCCGATTGGCACTGGGGTCGCCAGCAATAATGGTCTAGGCAGAATGGAAGGAATATGTTTGTGTAGCTCTGACTTTCTCGGCATAGACTTTTATTCGGTGAATTTCGGCGCTCCACTCTGCACGACCATACTGTGCTCGACTCTCGGGTGGCTAGCAGTAGTGGTCGCATCACGTTGGGTTGAGATACGTTACGTTCGCATACGCTACGATTTGTTAGGTTAGGAGGGGCTAGATTTGACTTTTGCGCTATACACAGATGTGCGGCGGGTTTCTGCTCTCTACTGCGCTCTAATGTGTTCAGCTTTGATCGGAGAGGGCCAGCAATAGTGGTATCGACAAGTTACGGTGAGTTAGGCTACGTTTGGTTAGGTTAGGCAAGGTAAGGTTAGCATAGGGTTCCTCCTCGGCTCTGGGGAGTTTAGCGATAGTGCTCGTGGCACGTTGGGTTGTGTTAGTTTGCGTTTGGATGTGTCAGATCAGGGTATGTTC
>NW_016937853.1:0-265 GCF_001483705.2 Eufriesea mexicana
ACGTTCGGTGATGTACGGTTCTGCTGTGTTTCGTTAGGTCGGTTTTGACCTTTGTGCGGTACATTGCTATGCGGTGGCTTTCTGCGCTCTACTGTGCTCTAGTGGATTCTGTTTGACTATTGGGAGGCCAACAGTATTGGTGCCGGCACGTCAGCCTGAGGCACTTTGCGTTCTGTTATGTTATGTTTGGCTTGGTTAGGACAGGGTACATTGGACTTTTGTACCGTACGCAGCAATTGGTTGGATTTCTGCACTCTATTGTGAT
>NW_016937854.1:0-641 GCF_001483705.2 Eufriesea mexicana
AACTATTACTGGCCACCCCAGAGTCAAGCAGAAAGTATTAGAGCGCAGTAGAGCGCAGGAACCTGCGGACGGCAGTGTATAGAACAAAAGCCTAAACTATCCTATGCTAACCTCACCAAACTTAACATGACTGAACGTAGCATAGCTCAATCTAACGTGATGAGGCCACTATTTCTGGCCACGCCAGAGCCAAGCAGTGCATACTAGAGCACACTAGGACGCAGAAGTCCACCGAATAGCAGTTTATAACACAAAAGTCAAATCTGTCCTAACCTAATACGTCCAAACATAACATAACTCAAACTAACGTAGCCCGACCACCACTGCTGGCCTCCACAGGGTCGAGCAGAGCTCACTAGAGAGCAGCAAATCGCAGAAATCAGCCCAATAGCAGTGTACAGCGCAAATGACGTATTCATCCTATCCAAACCAGACAGAACATAGCCCAACAAACGTAGAACAACTAAACCTAATAATCCCATGCCTCTATTGATGGCATCGACAGAGCAAAGCAGAACGCATTAAATAATCCCATGCCTCTATTGATGGCATCGACAGAGCAAAGCAGAACGCATTATAGGAGAGTAGAGTGCAGAAATCCATAGAATCGCAGTGTACAGCAGAAGTGCGAAAGGTAGCCA
>NW_016937855.1:0-613 GCF_001483705.2 Eufriesea mexicana
ATGGATGTATGGACTGATGGATGTATGGATGGTTGGAGGTGTGGATGGATAGATTTTTCGATGTATGGATGCATGGATGTTTGGATGTTTGAATGGATGGATGAATGGAAGGATGGATATAAGGATGTATGGATCTATGGAAGCATGCTTGTATGAATGTAAGTATGTATGAATGTATGGTTGTAAGAATGTATGAATGTATGCGTGTATGGATGTACGGGTGTATGGATGTATGGACGTATGAATGTTACGAATTTACGGATGTACACATGTATGGATGTATGGATGGGTGGATGGATGTATTGGTGTATGTATGGATGTATGGATGTATGGATGGCATGTTGGATGGATGTGTGGATGGAGAGATGTATGGATCGATGGACGTATGGATGTAATGATGTGTGGATGGATGAATGTATCGAAGTGTGGACGTATGGATGGATGGTTGCGCGGATGGGCGGATGTATGGATGTATGAATGTATGGATGTATGGATCTATGACTGGATGGACTTATGGATAGCGCGGATGGGCGGATGTATGGATGTATGAATGTATGGATGTATGAATGTATGGATGTATGGATCTATGACTGGATGGACTTATGGATTGGTG
>NW_016937856.1:0-1459 GCF_001483705.2 Eufriesea mexicana
CAGTGGTGCGCAGGAATTCACGAAGAGCTGTGTATAGCACAAAAGTCTAACTATCCCTGCCTTACATGTGTAAATAGAGCATAGCTGAACGCAACCTGCATCAACCTAAAGTGCTCAGGCCGCCATTGCTGACCATGCCAAAGCAAAGCAGGGCGTATTAGAGCACAGTAGAGCGCAGAATACCACCGATTAGCCGTGTACAGCACAAGAGTTGAAACCATACTTCCCTAACCTATCAAATCTTGGCATAACCAAACGTAACATAACACAAAATGACGTGCCGCGGCCGCTATTGCTCGGCCCCCGAAACTGGTGCATGGTATAGTAGAGCACAGTAGAGCGCAGAATTCCACCTAATAACAGCTTATAACAGGAAAGTCAAAGCGATCGCTAAATAATGCAACGTATACTAACGGCACCGAACGTATTCTAACAAAGCCTAACGTGCCGCGACCACTGTTGCTGATTTCCCAAAGTTCGCGCAGAATATAGTAGATCAATGTAGAGCGCTGAAATCTGCCGAAGAGCAGTGCATAGCACAAAAGTTTAAGCTAACCTATCCTAACCTGGCCTAATGTAGAATAACCAAACACAAGGTAACTCAGACGAAAGTGCCGAGAGCGCTACTGCTGGCCTCTGCATGGCCAAGCAGAATATTCCGGAGCGCAGACGAGCTCAGAAATCCACCGAATAGCATTGTATAGCACAAATGTCAAAGCCATCCTAACCAAATATACCCTCCTCTATCCAAACCGAACGTAGCCTAACACAGTAAGACGTACCACGTCCGCATTGCTGGCATCCTCAGAGAAATCAGAGGCTAGTAGAGGAACGCAGACCACAGATATACACCGAATAGCAGTGTATACCATAAAAGTGAATGCCATCCAGGCCAAACCTAGCCTAACTTATCCTAGCAACACCCAACGTAGCCCATCCTATCGTGACACGATCGCCATTGCTGGCCTCCCCAGCGACAAGCAGGGCAAGCAGAGCAATGCCGAACGCAGATATCGAACGAATAACAGTGTATACCGCAAAAGCCAAGGTTATCCTATCCCAACGTAACCAAACGTAGCATAACCAACGTAACCTGACTGAGACTAACGTGCATGCACCACTATTGCTGAGCACTCCAAAGCCAAGCAGAATATACCACAGCACAGTAGGGCGCAGGAATCCGCCGCATTGATGTGTAAAGCAGAAAAGCATGAGATACACTAACATAACCCGACATAACCTAACATACCCAAACGTAAGAAATCTTTCCTAGCCATTTATTTCTGGACTCCCCAGAGGAAAGGGGAACACACTAGTACACAGTAGAGCGCAGAGGTCCACAGAACAACAGTTTACACCACGAAATTCAAAGCAATCCGATCCTAACCCAAGCTAATATAACCATATCAAACGTAGCCTAACTCAACCTAACGTGCAGAGACCACCATTACTGCCCCCC
>NW_016937857.1:0-403 GCF_001483705.2 Eufriesea mexicana
GGAGTGCTATAGCCTTTGCAATGCAGTAGAATCTGGCTGGAAAAATCAATTTTACTGACATTTGCGACTATTATCGTGGTGAGCTACCTTTCTTGCATAAATAAGGGGGAAAGATTCTATTTGCCTGCTATAGCCGCTCAAGTGCTGTAGAATCTGGCTGGAGAACACAATTTTATTGACATTTTCCACTAATATTGTGTTGAGCAGCCCTTGTTCCATAAATAAGGAGGAAAGATTCTACTGGCCTGCTATAGCCATTGCAATGATATAGAATGTGCTTGGCAGATTCAATTTTATTGACATTTTCGACTAATATCGAGATGAGCTAACTTTCTTACATAAATAAGGAGGAAAGATTCTATTGTCGTGCTATAGCCATTTCAATACTATAGAATCTGTCTGG
>NW_016937858.1:0-594 GCF_001483705.2 Eufriesea mexicana
GAACAAAAGCTGATGCTGTCCTATAATAACATACCCAAACGCAATACAAACAAACGTAACTTGACTTAACCTAACGTGCCGATACCACTGATGCTGATATCCCCAGAGTGGAGCAGAGAGTAGTAGAGCAATTAGGGGCGCAGAATTCCATCGAATGGCAGTGTATATCGCAGCAGTCAAAGTTACCCCACCTGAACCAAGCCAAACGTAGCCTAACGCAACGTAATGTGCCTTCACCACTATTCCTAAATCCCCCTGAGCAAGGCAGAATATACTACAGCACTGAAGTGTGCAGAAATACGCAGCACTGAAGTGCAAAGCACAAAAGTCAAGGATATCCTAACCTAACCTGACACAACGTGACCTAGCCGAACGAAGCCTAACACAACATAACGTGCCGAGACAACCGCTTCTGGTATCCACAAAGCCAGGCAGAACATAGCACAGAGGAGGAGAGCGACGGAATCCATAGGACGCAGGGAACTCCAGAAAGGTCGAGGCTATACAAATCTAATCCAAACAGGCGTAACTTTACCGAAAGTGAACTGATTCAAGCTAATGTGCTGCGGCCGCTATCTCTGCCATCCCCAGAGC
>NW_016937859.1:0-1041 GCF_001483705.2 Eufriesea mexicana
ATAGCACGAAAGTCAAAGATATCCTACTCTAATCCATACACACCTAACTGAACCAAGCGTAACATAGCGCAGCCCAACGCGCCGCTGCCACTATTACTGGCCTCCCCAGAGAGAACAGAGAATATTAGATCACAGTAGCAGTGCATAGTACAAAAGTCAAAGCCATCCTAACCAAACCAGACTTAACCTAACCTAACCAAACGTAGAATATCTAAACCTAACCAGCCGAGACCTCCATTGCTGGTCTCCCCAGAACCAAGCAGAACATATTAAAGCTCAGTAGGGCGCAGAAGTCCACCGGATAGCAGTGTGCAGCACAAAAGTCAATGCTATACAAACCAAACCTACCTCATCCCGACCTGGACAAACGTAACCTGTCTCAACATATTGCGCCGCGGCCACTATTTCTGGCCTGCCCAGGGAAAAGCGGAGAACATTTGAATCGCGGTAGAGCGCAGAAATCCACCGAAGAGCAGTGTACAGCACAGAGGTCAAGGCTGCAGCGAGTAGCAAGAAAGTCGATGCTATACTGTATTAGCATAACGGATCGTAACATAGCCAAACGTAGCCTTACAGAAGCTTACATGCCGTGACCGCTATTGCTGACGTCCGCAGAGCCGATCAGGGCGTATTAGGGGAGAGCAGAGCTCAGAAATCCATAGAATCGCGGTCTACAGCGGAAAGGTCAAAGACACCCTAACTTAACCCAAACTAACAAAACCAAACCTGATACAGCCAACCAAACATAACGTGCCGCGACCACTATTGCTGGCGTCACCAAGGCCAAACAGATTAGAGTAGAGCAGAGTAGAGGCAGGAAGCCACCTGATAACAATGTATAGAACGAAAGTCAAAGACACCCTAACCAATTTTAGCCTAACCTAACCTAACCAAACGTAGCGCAAGCCAACCTAAAGTGCCGCGGTCACTACTCCTGGCTTCCACGGAAGCAACCAAAGTGACAGCGAACATTAGTGTGCCGAAGTCCATTGAATGGCAGTGTGCGGCACAAGAGTCAAAGCTATACCAACCTAACAGAAC
>NW_016937860.1:0-818 GCF_001483705.2 Eufriesea mexicana
ATCTGTCATAGCTTGGGGAATAGGTCGCCTAACGTCTTCAACCAATGGCAACTACAGCCATCTTCTTGACGGAGAATTGGTCTATTCAAAATTTGTAACCTGCTACCGCTTGGTGAATATATCGCCTAACGCCTTCAATCCCATGGCATGCACAGTGAACTACTTGCCGGAGAATAGGTCTATTCACAATCTGTAACCTGTTATAGCATGGTGAATAGATCGCTTAACGACTTCAATCCAATGGCTAGTACAGCCATCTACTTGCCTGAGAATAGGTCTATTCAAAATCTATAATCTGTCATAGCTTGGAGAATACGTCGCCTAACTTCTTCAACCAATGGCAACTACAGCCATCTACTTGCCAGAGAATTGGTCAATTCAAAATCTGTAACCTGCTACCCCTTGGTGAATATATCGCCTAACGCCTTCAATCCAGTTGCATGTACAGTGATCTACTTGCCAGAGAATAGGTATATTTAAAATCTATAACCTGTTATAGCATGGTGAATAGATGGCCAAACGCATTCAATCCAATGGCAAGTACAGCCATCTACTTGCCAGAGAATAGGTCTATTCAAAATCTTTAACCTGTTATAGCTACTTGGTGAGTAGATCGCTTAGCGCCTTCAATACAATGGCAAGTGCAGCCACCTAGATTCCAGAGAATAGGTCTAGTCAGAACCTATAGCCTGTAATATCTTAGTGAATGGATCGTCGAACGCCTTCATTCCAATGGCAAGTGCAGCCATCTACATGCCAGAGAATATGTCTATACAAAATCTACAATATGTTATAGCTTGGTGAATAGAACGCCTAGC
>NW_016937861.1:0-559 GCF_001483705.2 Eufriesea mexicana
GGGAACACAGTAATAGTAGTCTAGGCACATTAGGCTTGGTTATGGTACGGTTGGTTGTGTTACGTTTGGTCAGTTTATGCAAGGATAGCCATGACTTTTGCGCCATACAATGCTTTTCCGCGGACTTCAGAGATCTACGGTGCTCTAGAGTGTTCACCTTTGCGCTGGGGATCCCAGCCACAGTGGTCTCGTCACGTTACATTGGGTTATGTTGCGTTCGCTTAGGACATTTTAGGCTGCTTGGTTAGGATAACTTCTACTTTTGTGCTGTGCACTGCAATTCGGTGGATTCCTACGCTTTACATTACTCTAGTACGCTCTGCTTCGCTCTGGGGATGCCAACAATAGTAGTCTCGTCACGTAATATTGAGTTAAACGTTTGGTTAGGTTTGGAGAGGATTACTTTGACTTTTGTGCCATACACTGCTGTTTGGTGAAATTCTGCGCTCTACTGCGCTCTAGTGTGCTCCCCTTGGCACTGGGGAAGCCGAAAATAGTGGTCTCGGCTCGTTAGGTTTACTTAGTGCACGTTTGGTTAGGTTAGGCCCGGACAGGTTAG
>NW_016937862.1:0-1314 GCF_001483705.2 Eufriesea mexicana
ACGCCAATAGAACCTTTCCTCCTTATTTACGCAAGTAAGATAGCTCGCCACGATATTAGTCGACACTCTCATCAAAATTGTATTTTACAGCCTGATTCCAGATCATTATAATGGCTATAGCACGCCAATAGCATCTTTCCTCATTATTTATGCAAGAAAGTTAGCTAATAATTCGAAAATATCAATAAAATTGAACTTTCCAGCCAGATGCTATAGCATTGTATAGGCTATAGCACGCCAATAGAATCTTTCCACCTTATTTATGTAAGAAAGGTAGCTCACCACGGTATTAGTCGAAAATGTCAATAAAATTCAACATTCCAGACAGATTCTATAGCTTTGCAAAGGCTATAGCAAAGGCTATAGCACGCCAATAGAATCTTTCGTCCTTATTTATGCAAGAAAGCTAGCACACCACGGTATTAGTCGAAAATGTCAATAAAATTTAACTTTCCATTCAGATCCTATAGCATTGCAATGGCTATAGCACGCCAATAGAATCTTTCCTCCTTATTTATGTAAGAAAGATAGCTCAACACGGTATTAGTCGAGACTGTCAATAAAATTGAACTTTCCAGCCAGATTCCTTAGCACTGAAATGGCTATAGCACGACAATTGAATGTTTCCTCCATATATATGCAAGAAACTTAGCACACCAAAATATTATTCGAAAATGTCAATAAAATTGAATTTTCCTGCAAGATACTGTAGCAATGCAATGGCTATAGAACGCCAATATAATCTACCCTCCTTATTTATGCAAAAAAAGATAGCTCACCACGGAATTAGTCGAAACTCTCAACAAAATTGAATTTTCCAGCCACATTCCAGATCATTATAATGGCAATAGCACGCCAATGGCATCTCTCCTCCTTATTTATGCAAGAAAGTTAGCTCTCCACGATATAATTTAAAAGTGTCAATAAAATTGAGTTTTCCAGCCTCATTCTACTGCATTGCAATGGCTATAGCACTACAGAAGGATCTTTCCTCCTTATTTATGTAAAAAAGATAGCTCACCACGATAATAGTCGAAAATGTCAATAAAATTGAACTTTCCAGCCAGATTCTATGGCTTTGCAAAGGCTATAGCACGCCATCAGAATCTTTCCTCCTTATTTACGCAAGAAAGATAGCTCACCGCGATATTAGTCGAAAATGTCAATACAATTGAAATTTCCATCCAGATTCTTTAGCATTACGAAGGCTATAGCACGCCAATAGAATATTTCCTCCTTATTTATGCAAGGAGGGTAGCTCACCACGTTACTTGTCGAAAATGTCAGTAAAATTTAATTTTACAGCTAGATTCC
>NW_016937863.1:0-1332 GCF_001483705.2 Eufriesea mexicana
GAATCTACTAGACCACAGTAGTGCGCAGAAACCCACCGCATTGCAGTGAATAGCACAAAAGTCGAAGATACCCTTAACTAACCGGACCAAACCTAACACAACCAAACGTAATATAACTCAACCGGTCGTGCCGGGATCACTATCGCTCGCCTCCCCGGAGCCAAGCAGATAATATTAGAACACAGCAGAGGGCAGAAATCCGCGGATATCTGCGTATAGCACATAACACTGAATTATCATATCCTAACCTCACCAAACGTGTCATTCCCGAACGTAGCATAGCTTAACATAACGTGCCGAGACAACTATTGCTGGCTACCACAGAGCGAATGAGAACATACTAGAGCACACTCGAGTGCAGAAGTCCACCGAATAGCAGTGTATAGCGCAAAAGTCAAAGAAGCCCCATCCTAATGTATCCAATCTTAACATAACCAGACGTAACATGACTCAACCTAACGTACGCCAACAACTGTTGTTGGCTTCCGCAGATTCGAGCGGTACATACTAGAGGACATTAGGGCGCAGAAGTCCACATGATCGCAGTGTATAGCACAAAAGGCATATATATCCACATCCAACCCTAGCTAACATAACCTAACATAGCCTAGCTC
Source organism: Eufriesea mexicana (assembly GCF_001483705.2). Classification (NCBI taxonomy): domain Eukaryota; kingdom Metazoa; phylum Arthropoda; class Insecta; order Hymenoptera; family Apidae; genus Eufriesea; species Eufriesea mexicana. The sequence goes on from NW_016937863.1 coordinate 615, forward strand.
ACCTCAAAGTGCCGAGCATGCTATTGCTGGCCTCCACAGGCCCAGGCAGAAAATATTAGAACACAGTAGAGCGCAGAAGTCCGCGTATAGGGGTGTATGGAACAAAAGTCTGAACTATCCTATCCCAACATCCCAGACGTAACATAGCCGAACGTAGCATAGCTCGTCCAGACGTGACGAGACCACCATTGCTGGCCTCCCCTGAGCCAAGCAGAATATATTAGAGCAAAGTTGAGCGCAGAAATCCACCGAATAGGAGTAAATGGCACAAAAGTCTTAGTTACTGTGACCTAACGTAACCAACCTTCTCATGTGCAAACGTAGCCTAATAAAGCGAAAGGCGCCGTGACCACTATCGCTGACCTGTCGAGAGCCAAACAGAATATATTAGAGAGCAGTGGAGCGCAGAGATCGGATGTTAGCAGAGTATAGCACATATGTCTTGACTATCTTATTCTAACCTCACCAAACTTATCATAACAGAACGTAACATAGCCCAGCCTGACTTGCCGGGACCACTATTGCTGGCCTCCGAGGGCCAAACAGAAAATACTAGAGCACAGCAGAGCGCAGAAATCCACAGCAACGCAGTGTATAGCACAAAAGTAGAAGCTATCCGTGCCCGACATGTCCTAACCAAACCAAACCGAACGTAGCGTACCTCAACGGAACGTGCCGCGATCTCTGCTGCCGGACTCCCTAGAGATAAGCAGAATAC
>NW_016937864.1:0-6411 GCF_001483705.2 Eufriesea mexicana
GATATAGCCATTGCTGTGCTATAGAATCTGGCTGGAAAATACATTTTTATTGACCTTTTCGACCAATATCGTGGTGAGCTAATTTTCACGAATAAATAAGGAGGAAAGATTCTACTGGCGTGCTGTAGCTATTGCAATACTATAGAATCTGGCCGGAAAATTCAATTTTACTGACATCTTCGACTAATATCGTGGTGAGCTAATTTTCACGAATAAATAAGGAGGAAAGATTCTACTGGCGTGCTGTAGCTATTGCAATACTATAGAATCTGGCCGGAAAATTCAATTTTACTGACATCTTCGACTAATATCGTGGTGAGCTATCTTTCTTGCATAAATAAGGAGGAAAGATACTATTGGCGAGAGCATTCCTACATGCATCAATAGGGATGAAATATTCTATTGGCGTGCTATAGCCATGGCAACGCTATAGATTCTGGGTGGAAAATTCAATTTTATTGACATTCTCGACTAATATCGTGGTGGGCTAGCTTTCGTGCATATGCTATACCACTGCAATGCCAGAGAATCTGCCTGGAAAATACATTTTTATTGACATTTTGGACTCATATCGTGGTGAAATAACAGTATTGCATAAATAAGGATGAAATGTTCTATTGGCGCGCTATGGCCATTACAATACTATAGAATCTGCCTGGAAAATTCAATTTTATTGACATTTTCGACCAATATCGTGCTGGGATAGCTCTCTTGCATAAATAAGGAGGAAAGGTTATACTGGCGAGCTATAGCCATTGAAATGCTACCCAATATGCCTGGAAAATACATCTTTACTGACATTTTCGACTAATATCGTGGTGAGCTAACTTTCTTGCATAAATAAGGAGGAAAGGTTATACTGGCGAGCTATAGCCATTGAAATGCTACCCAATATGCCTGGAAAATACATCTTTACTGACATTTTCGACTATAATCGTGGTGAGCAAACCCACATGCATCAGTAGGGATGAAATATTCTATTTGCGTGCAATAGCCATGGCATTGCTATATAATCTGATTGGAAAGTTCAATTTTATTGACATTATCGACTACTATAGTGGCGACCTAACTTACTTGCATACATAAGGAGGAAAGATACTAGTGGCGTGCTATATCCATTGCAAAGCTATAGAGCCTGGCTGGAAAATTCAATTTCATTGACATTTTCGGCTAATATCGGGGTGACCTAGCTTTCTTGGGTACATAAGAAGGATTGATTCTGCTGGCGTGCTGTAGTTATTGCAATGCTATAGAATCTGGCTGGAAAATTCAATTTTATTGACATTTTCTACTAAGATCGTGGTCACCTAACCTCCTTTTATAAATAAGGATGAAATATTCTATTGGCGTACTATAGCCATAGCAAAGGCATAGAATATAGCTTTAAAACACAATTTTCTGGATATTTTCGAATGATATCGTGGTGAGCTACTTTTCCTGCATTAATAATGGGGAAAGATTTTATTGGCGTGCTGCAGCCATTGCAATGCTACCCAATATGCCTGGAAAATACATTTTTACTGACATTTTCGACTAATATCGTGGTGAAATTGCTGTATTGCATAAATAAGGATTAAATATTCTATTGGCGCGCTATGGCCATAATAATGTTAGAGAATCTGGCTGGAAAATTTAATTTTATTGACATTATCGGCTACTATCGTGGCGAACTAACTTACTTGCATATATAAGGAGGAAAGATTCTACTGGCGTAGTATAGTCATTGCAATCCAACAGAATCTGGCTGGAAAATTCAATTCTATTGACGTTTTCGACTGATATCGTGGTGCCATACCTTTCTTGTATAAATACGGAGGAAGGATACTAGTGGCGTGCTATAGCCATTGCAAAGCTATAGATCCTGGCTGGAAAATTCAATTTCATTGACATTATCGACTAATATCGTGGTGATCTACGTTTCTTGCATAAATAAGGACAATAGATACTATTGGCGCGATATAGCCATTGAAATACGGTAGAATCTGGATGGAAGATTCAATATTATTGACGTTTTCGACTAGTATCGTGGTGAAATAACTGTATTCCGTAAAGAAGGATGAAATACTCTATAGGCGTGCTATGGTCATTACAATGCTATAGAATCTGGCTGTAAAATTTAATTTTATTGACATTATCGACTAATATCGTGGTGAGCTTCGTTTCTTGCATAAATAAGGACGATAGATACTATTGGCGCGATATAGCCATTGAAATACAGTAGAATCTGGCTGGAAGATTCAATATTATTGACGTTTTCGCCTAATATCGTGGTGAACTAACTTTCTTAAATAAATAAGGAAGAAAGATCCTATTGGCGCCCTATAGCCACTGCAATTCCATATAATCTGCCTGGAAAATTCGACTTTATTGACATTTCCGACTATAACCGTGGTGAGCAAACCCACATGCATCAATAGGGATGAAATATTCTATTGGCGTGCAATAGCCATGGCATTGCTATATAATCGGATTGGAAAGTACAATTTTATTGACATTATCAACTACTATCGTGGCGACCTAACTTACTTGCATATATAAGGAGGAAACATTCTACTGGCGTACTATAGTCATTGCAAGCCTATAGAAACTGGCCGGAAAATTCAATTTTATTGACATTTTCTACTTGCATCGTGGTCAGCTAACCTCCTTTTATAAATAAGGATGAAATATTCTATTGGCGTACTGTAGCCATAGCAAAGGCATAGAATCTAGCTGGAAAACACGATTTGCTGGATATTTTCGAATAATATCGTGGTGAGCTACTTTTCCTGCATTAATAATGGGGAAAGATTCTATTGGCGTGCTGTAGCCATTGCAAAGCTATAGAATATGGCTGGAAGATTCAATTTTATTGACATTTTCCACTAATATCGTGCTGGGATAACTGTCTTGCATAAATAAGGAGGAAAGATTCAACTGGCGAGCTATAGCCATTGCAATACTACCCAGTATGCCTCGAAAATATATTTTTATTGACATTTTCGACTAATATCGTGGTGAAACAACATTCCTGCATAAATACGGATGAAATATACTATTGGCGTGCTATAGCCATTGAAATGCAGTAGAATCTGACTCGAAAAATCGATATTATTTACGTTTTCGACTAATATCGTGGCGACCTACCTTTCTTGCATAAATAAGGGGGAGGGATACTATTGGCGTGATATAGTCATTGCAATGCTCTAGAATCTGTCTGGAAAATTAAATTTTATTGACGTTTTCGACTAATATCGTGGTGACCTAACTTTCTTGCATAAATAATGGGGAGGGATACTATTGGCGTGATATAGCCATTGCAATGCTCTAGAATCTGTCTGGAAAATTAAGTTTTATTGACGTTTTCGACTAATATCTTGGTGACCTATCTTTCTTACATAAATAAGGACGATAGATACTATTGGCGTGCTATAGCTATTGAAATTCAGTAGAATCTGGCTGGAAAATTCAATATTATTGACGTTATCGACTAATATCGTTGTGGGCTAACTTTCGGGCATAAATAAGGGGGAAGGATACTAGTGGCGTGCTATAGCCACTGCAATGCTATAGAATCTGGCTGGAAAATACATTTTTATTGACATTTTCGACTATTGTCGTGGGGACCTATCTTTCTTGGGTATATAAGGAGGAAAGATCCTACTGGCGTGCTGTAGCTATTGCAATGCTATAGAATCTTGCTGGAAAATTCAATTTTATTGACATTTTCTACTAACATCGTGATCAGCTTACCTTCTTTTATAAATACGGACGAAACATACTATTGACGTGCTACAGCCATAGCAAAGGTGTAGAATCTGGCTGGAAAACACGATTCTATGGATATTTTCGACTAATATCGTGGTGAGCTACCTTTCCTGCATTAATAATGGGGAAAGCTTCTAGCGGCGGGCTGTAGCCATTGCAATGCTATAGAATCTCTCTGGAAAATTCAATTTTATGGCCATTTTCGACTAACATCGTGGTGAGCTACATTACCTGCATAAATAATGAGGAAAGATCCTATTGACGTGCTATAGCCATTGCAATGGCAAAGAATCTGGCTCGAATAATCAATATTATTGACGTTTTCGACTAATATCGTGGCGACCTATCTTTCTTGCATATATAAGGAGATAAGATGCTACTGGCGTACTATAGTCATTGCAATCCTATAGAATCTGGCTGGAAAATTCAATTTTATTAATATTTTCGACTAATATCGTGTTGAGCTACCTTTCTTGCATAAATAAGGACGATGAATACTATTGGCGCGATATAGCCATTGAAATGCAGCAGAATCTGGCTGGAAAATTCAATATTATCGACGTTTTCGACCAGTATCGTGGTGGGCTAACTTTCGTGCATAAATAAGTAGGAAAGACTATAGTGGCGTGCTATAGCCATTGCAATGCTATGGAATCTGGCCGGAAAGTACATTTTTATTGACATTTTCGACTCATATCGTGATGAAATAACTGTATTGCATAAAGAAGGATGAAATATTCTATAGGAGTGCTATGGCCATTACTATGCTATAGACTCTGGCTGGAAAATTTAATTTTATTGACATTTTCGACTAATATCGTGGTGACCTAACTTTCTTGCATATATAAGGAGGAAAGATTCTACTGGCGTGCTATAGCCATTGCAATGCAATAGAATCTGTTTGGAAAACACAATTTTATTGACATTTTCCACTAATATCGAGGTGAGCTTACTCTTTTGCATAAATAAGGAGGAAAGATTCTATTGGCACGATATAGTCAAAACAATTCCATAGAATCTGCCTGGAAAATTCGATTTTATTAACATCTTCGTCTAACATCGAGGTGAGCAAACCCACTTGCATAAATAGGGATGAAATATTCTATTGGCGTGCTATAGCGTTGGCAATCCTATAGAATAGGGCTGGAAAATACAATTTTCTGACATTTTCGACTACTATCGTTGCGACCTTACTTTCTTGCATATATAAGGAGGTAATATTCTACTGGCGTGCTATAGCCATTGCTGTGCTATAGAATCTGGCTGGAAGATACATTTTTATTGACATTTTAGACTTCTATCCTGGTGAAATCGCCGTATTGCATAAATAAGGATGAAATATTCTATTGGCGTGCTATGGCCTTTGCAATGCTATAGAATCCGCCTGGAAAATTCAGTTTTATTGACATTTTCGGCTAATACTGTGGCGAGCTAACTTTCTTGCCTCGATAAGGAGGAAGGACACAATTGGCGTGTTATGACCATTGCAATGCTATAGTATCTGCCTGGAAAACTTAATTTTATTGACATTTTTGACTAATATCGTGGCGTGCTAATTTTGTTGGTTAAATAAGGAGAAAAGATACTATTGGCGTGCTATAGCCATTGCATTGCTATAGGATCTCGTTGGAAAATTCAATTTTACTGACATTTTCGACCAATATCGTTGTGAGCTCACTTTCTTTCATAAATAAGAAGGGAAGATTATATTGGCGTGCTATATCCATTGCAATGCTATAGAATCTGCCTTGAAAATTCAATTTTATTGTTATTTTCTACTAATATCGTGGTCAGCTAACTCCCTTGTTTACGTAAGGAGGAAGGATTCTATTGGCGTAATATAGCCATTGCAATGCTATAGAATCTGCCTGGAAAATTCAATTTTGTTGACATTTTTGACATATATCGTGGTGAGATATCTCCTTTGCATACGTAGGGAGGAAGGTTTTTATTGGCGTACTATAGCCATTGCAGTGGTTTAGAATCTGGCTGGAAAATTCAATTATATTGTCATTTTCGACTAATATCGTGGTGGGCTGACTGTCTTGCATAAATAAGTAGGAAAGATTCTACTGACGTGCTGTAGACATTGCAATGCTCTAGTATCAGGCCGGAAAATTCAATTTTATTGTCATTTCAACTAATATCGTGGTGAGGTAACTTTCTTGCATAAATAAGGAAGACAGATTCTATTGGCGTGCTACAGCTATTGCAATGCTATAGACACAGGCTGGAAAATTCAATTTTATTGTTATTTTCGTCTAATATCGTGGTGAGCAAACTTCCTTGTATACATAAGGAGGAAGAACTACATTGGCCTACTATAGCCATTGCAATGCTGCAGAATCTGGCTGGAAAATTCAATTTCATTTACATTTTCGACTAATATAGTGGTGGGCTAATTTTCTTGCATAAATATGGAGGGAAGGTTTTAATGGCGTGCTATAACTAATGCAGAGCTATAGAATCCGTATTGAAAATTCAATTTTATAGACATTTTCGACTAATATAGTGGTGAACTAACTTTCTTGCATAAATAAGGGGGAAAGATACTATTGGCGAGCTATAGCCATTGCAATGCTGAAGAATCTGGCTGGAAAATACAATTTTATTTAGATTATCGCCTAGTATCGTGGTGAGCTAATTTTCTTGCAGAAATAAGGA
>NW_016937865.1:0-1890 GCF_001483705.2 Eufriesea mexicana
AATTGACATTTTCGACTAATGTCGTGGTGAGATAACTTTCTTGCATAAATAAGGAGGAAAGATCCTATTGACGTGCTATTGCTATTTCAACGCCACAGAATATTGGTGGAAAATACAATTTTACTGACATTATCGACTAATATCGCGGTGAGCTAACTTTCTTACATAAGTAAGGCGGTATAGTAAGATACTGTTGGAGTGCTAGAGGAATAGCAGTGCTTTAGAATCTTCCTGGAAAATTCAATTTTATTGACATTTTCGACTAATATCGCGTTGAGCTGACTTCCTTGCATAGGTACGGAGGAAAGATCCTTTTGGCATGCTATATCCATTGCAATGCCGCAGAATCTGGCTGGAAAATATAATTTTATTGACATTTTCGACTTATATCTTGGCGAGTTATCTTTCTTGTATAAACAAGGGGGAAAGATCCTATTTGCGAGCTGTAGCCATTGCAATGCTTTAGAATGTGGCTGAAATACTCAATTTTATTGACATTTTCGGCTAATATTGTGGTTAGCTATCTTTCTGGTATAAGTAAGTAAGAAATGTTATATTGGCGTGCTATAGACGATGGAATGCTATAGAATCCACATGGAAAATTCAATTTAATTGACATTTTCGACTAATGTCGTGGTGAGCTAACTTTCTTGCATAAATAAGGAGGAAAGATTCTATTGGCGTGCTATTGCCATTGCAACGCCACAGAATCTTGGTGGAAAATTCATATTTACTGACATTTTCGGCTAATATCATGGTGAACTATCTGTTTTGAATGATTAACTTTGGTAGAATCCATTGGCGTGCTATAGCCATTGCAATGCTATAGTATCTTGCTGAAAAATTCAATTTTACTAACATTTTCGACAAATATCGTTGTGAGCTGGCATCTTTGCATAGGTAAAGATGAAAGATCCTTTTGGCGTGCAATAGCCATCGCAATGCGTTATAATGTGGCCGCAAAATTTAATTTTATTGACATTTACGACTAATATCGCGGTGAGCTAACTTTCTTGCATAAATAAGGAGGAAAGATTATATTGGCGCGCTACTGCCATTGCAGCGCTATAGAATCTGTACGGCAAATTCAATTTTAATGACATTTTCCACTAATATCGCGGTGAGCTAACTTTCTTGCATAAATAAGGTGGAAAGGTCCTTTTGCCGTACTACAGCCATCGCAAAGCTGTAGATTCTTGTTGGAAAATTGAATTTTTTTGACATTTTCGACTAATACCGTGGTGAGCTAACTTGCTTGCGTATGTAAGGAGTGAAGATACTTTTCGCGTGTTATATCCTTTGCAATGCTGTAGAATCTGGCCGGAAAATTCAATTTAATGACATTTTCGACCAATACCGCGGTGACTTAACTTGCTTGCGTAAATAAGGAGGAAAGATTCTATTCGCGTGCTATAGCCACTGCAATGCTATAGAATCTGGCTGGAAAGCTCAATTTTATTCACAGTTACGACTAATTTCGTGGTGAGCCACCATTTTGCATAAATAAGGAGGGTAGATTCAATGGGCTTGCTATAGCCATTGCAATGGCCTGGAATCTGGCTGGAAAATACAATTTTACTGACACATTCGACTGATATCGTGGTGAGCTAGCATTCTTGCATAAATAAGGATGAGAGATTCTATTCGCGTGCTATAGCCACTGCAATGCTATAGAGTCTGGCTGGAAAGTTCAATTTTATTGACATTTTTGATTAATATCATGGTGAGCTACCTTTCTTGCTTAAATAAGGAGGAAAGGTTCTATTGGTGTGCTATAGGCATTCCAGTGCTATAGAATCTGGCAGGAAAATAAAATGTTATTGACACTTTCGACTAATATCGTGGTGAGTTAACTTCCTTGCCTAAATCAGGAGGATAGATTCTATTGGC
>NW_016937866.1:0-3312 GCF_001483705.2 Eufriesea mexicana
GTATGCCCTGCATTACCCTGGGGAGGCCAGAAATAATGTCCGCGGCACATTAGGTTGTGTTATGTTACGTTCGGTTAGGTTATGTTAGCAAGGGTTGCGTTTGGATGGCTTCGACCTTTCTTCTATTCACTGCCATTCTATTGATTTCTGCTCCCCACCTTTATCTAATATTTTCTCCCTAACTCTGCGGAGGCCAGGAGTAGTGCTCTCGGCACGTTAGGTTGAGTTATGTTATGCTTGGCTAGGTAAGGTTTGGTTACGATTGGTTAGGATAGCTCAGACTTTTGATACATACACTACTATTCGGTGGACTCTTGCTCTCTACAGCGATCTAATGTTCCCTGCTTCGATCTGGGTATGCCGACAATGGTGTTCTCGGCACGTTAGGCTTTGTTATCTCTCGTTTGGTTGGGTTACGCTTGTCTAGGTTAGGACAGGATAACTTTGACTTTTACGCTATACACTGCTCGTCGGTGGTCTTCTGCCCTCTACATTGCCCTTCTATACTCTGCTCGACTCTGGAGAGGCCAGCAATAGCTGTCGCTCCGCGATAGGTTGAGTTTGGTTACGTTTGGTTTGGCTAGGCTGGGTTACGTTTGATAAGGATGGCTTTGACTTATGTGCTATATAATGATATTCGGTGTATTTCTGATCACTACTTTGCTCTAGTATGTTCTGCTTGGCGCTGGGGAGGCCAGCAGTTGATGTCTCGGCTCGATACGCTTAGTTATTCTACGTTTGGTTACGTCGGGTTAGGCCAGGTTAGGTTTGGATATCTTTGACTATTATGCTATAAACTTCCGTTCGGCATCTTTCTGCGGTCTACAGTGCACAAGTGTATTCTGCTTGGCTATTGGGTGGCCAGCAATAGTGGCTTCGGCTCGTTTGTTTAAGATACGTTGCGTCCGGTTGTACTACGTTTGGATAGGGTATGACAGGATATCTTTGACTTTTGTGCTATACACAGTTTTTCGTTGAATTTCTACCCTTTACTGTGCTCTAATATGATCTGCTTGCGTCTGGGGACGCCGGCGGTGGAGGCATCGGAACGTTAGGTTGAGTTAGGTTGCCTTTGCGTAGGTTAGGTTATGACCGGTCAGGTTAGGGTACCTTCGAACTTTGTGCTTTACAGTTTAGTGCGGCGGATTTCTGCGCTTCACTGTGGCCTAGCATATTCTGCCTTGCTCTACGGTTGTCAGCAATAGTGACATTTATCCTCACCAGACCTATCTTAACATAATGCGGCCGAACGTAACCTAATCCAACCTAACATGCCGCGACTACTGTTTCCGGCCTGCAGGGCGCCCAGAAGAACATATTGGAGGAGAGCGGATCGCAGAAATCCCTAGAATTGCAGTGTATAGCAGAAAAGCCAAAGCTACCATACCCAAAGCCAAACTAATCTAAACTTACCGAAAGTAATACAGCTCAACGTAACGTGACGCAACCACTGCTGTTGACACCCCCAGAGACATGCAGAACATATTATGGGAGAGTAGATCGCCGAAATCCAGAGGTAAGCAGTGCATGGTAGAAAAGTCGAATCTCCCCTAACATGACTCAAACTAACTTAACAAAGCTAAACGTAAACTATCTCTGCCTATCGTGCCGATACCACAGTTGCTGGTATGCCAAGAGCCTGGCAGAACGCATTAGATGAGAGAGGAGCGTATAAATCTAGAGAATAGCAGTGTATAGCACAAAAATCGATGCGACCCTAATCAAACATAACCAAACCTAACTAATCCAAACGTAACCCAGCACAACTTATGTAGCTGAGACTACTATTGCTGGCACCACAGAGCCAAGCAGAACATACTAGGGCAGAGTAGAGCGCGGAAGTCCACCGAATAGCAGTCTGTAGCAAATAAGTCAAAGCTATCCTGCCCAAACCTAATCAACGTTAACATTGCCAAACGTAACATATCTCATCCTATCGTGCCGCGGACACTATTGCTGGCCTCCCCAGAGCCAAGCAGAACTTAGTGGAGGACAATAGAGAGCAGAAATCCATAGAATAGCAGTGAATAGCAGAAGAGTCAAAGCTATCCAAACAGAAACCAAATAACATAACCAAACCGCACGTAGCAAAGCTCAACATAACCTGCGCGACCACTATTGCTGGCGACGCCAGGGCCAAGTGGAGTGTACTAGAAAACTGTAGACCGCAGAAATCCACCGCAAAGCAGTGTACAGCACAAAAGTCAAAGGTATCCATACCTGACCTGAACCAACCTGAACAAAGCGATCGTAGCCTATCTCAAAGTAACGTGCGGAGACCTCTATTGCTGGCCTCCCCGGAGCAAAGCAGAGCGCAGGAGTTCATAGAACATCAATGTACAGCACAAAAGTCAAAGTTACCGTAAGCTAATCCAACCTAACCTAATCAAAACAAACGTAACGTAGCACAACCTAACGTGCCGAGACCATTATTGCTGGCGTCCACGCAGACATGCAGAATATGACTGAGCACAGTGGAGGGCAATAATCCATAGTATAGCAGCGTGTAGCGCGAAAGCCAAAGCTATCCTGACCTAGCAGAGCCAAACCAAACCTAACCAAGTGTAACCTAACTCAAAACTACGTGCCGCGATCAGCATTTCTGGACTCCCCACAGCCATGCAGCACATACCAGGGGAGAGAAGAGCGTAGAAATACATAGAAGTGCAGTGCATAGGGCAAAAGCCAAAGCGAACTTATAATAACATAACCAATCGTCACATAACCGAACAAAACATAACCCACACCAGCGTGCCGAGGCCACTGCTGCTGGACTCCCCAGGGTCAAGCAGAACATACTAGAGCGCAGTAGAGCGCAGTAATCCGCCGAATAACAGTGTATAGTACAAAAGCCGTAGTTGTCATTTCCGAACATAGCCGAACGTAACGGAACCAAGCATAACATAACTCATCCTGCCGTGCCGGGACCATAATTGCTGCCCCCCCCCAAGTGCCAAGCAGATTATATTAGAGCAATGTAGAGAACATAAGTCCATCGAATCGAAATTTATAACAGAAAAGTCAAAGCTATCCGAACCTAATCCAAACAAATATAACCTAACTGGACTTATCGTATCTCAGCATAACGTGCCGCGACCACGGTTTCTGGCCTCGCCAGGGCCATGCAGTGTATAGTAGGGAGCAGTGGAGCGCAGAAATCCATCGAATAATTGTGTATGGCATGAAAGTCGGAGCTCTCCTATCCAGACATAACATAACCTAACTTAACCAAGCGTATTCCAACCCAAGCAAACGTGCAAGGCGTTGGATAACTCTGCTCTACTGTGCACTAGTATAATCTGCTTTGCTCTG
>NW_016937867.1:0-1865 GCF_001483705.2 Eufriesea mexicana
GGTTGTGTTACTATAGGTTAGGTTAGCATAGGATAGCTTTGACTTTTATACTATAATCTGCTTCTCGGTGGTTTCCTGGGCTGTAGTGTTCTGCAGTATATTCTGATTGGCTCTGGGCAGGGCAGCAGTAGACGTCTCGTGACGCTAGATTGAGGTAGGGTACTTCCGGTTAGTTTACGTTATGCTAATTTCGGTTAGTATAGCTTGGACATTCGAGATATACACTGTTACTTAGTGCATTCTTGTGCTCTACTGTGATCTACCATCTTCTCCTTGGCCCAGGCGAGTCCAGCAATAGTGGCTGCGGCAAGATGTGTTGAGTTAGGCTAGGCGTGGTTATGTTACGTTTAGTTGTGTTAGGCTCCGGCAGCTCTGACTTTTGCGCTATGCACTGCTATTCAGTGGATTCCTGCACTCTACTGTGCTCTAATATTTTCTACCTGGCTCTGGGGAGGCCAGCAATAGTGGTCCCGGCACGTTGGGCTGTGCTATGATACGCTTGGCTTCGTTACATTTGATAAGGTTAGGATAAAGTAGCTTTGACCTTCAAGCTATACATTGCTATTCGGTGGATTTCTGCGATCTACTGTGCTCTAATATTATCTGCTTAGCACCGGAGATGCCAGCAATAATGGTCTCGGCACGTTATGTTGGCTTAGGGAAAGCTTGGTTAGTTAATGTTATTAGAGGTAGGATGTCTCTGACAAAGAATGTCTCTGACTTTTGTGCTATACAATGCATTGCGGCGGGTTTCGTCGCTCTACTGTTCTCTAGCATATTCTGCTTGCCTCTGCGAAGTGCAGCAATTGTGGGCTCGACACATTAGGTTGAATTTAATTATGTTTGGCAATGTTATGTTTGGCTAGGGCAGGATACGGTAGCATTGACTCTTGTGCTATACACTGCTATTCGGGGCATTTCTGCGCAATCCTGCGCTCCAGTGTGTTCTGCTTGGCTCTGGGGAGGCTAGCAGTAGTGGTCTCGGCACGTCAGGTTATGTCATGTTACGTTTGGTTATGTTACAGTTAGATAGCGTATGAGAGGGTAGCTTTGACATTTGAGCTATTCATTGCTATTCGGTGAATTTCTGCGCTGTACTGCGCTCTAGTATGTTCTGCTAGGCTCTGTGGAGACCAGCAGTAGTGTCCTCGGCACACTAGCTTTATTTCGGTTACGTATGGTTGTGATAGGTTTGGTTAGGATATGACAGGTTAGCTCGGCTTTTGTGCTATGCACAGATATTCTATGGACTTCTGCGACATAATGTCCTCTAATATTTCCTGCTTGGCTCTGGGTATGCCAGCAACAGAGGTCTCGGCATGTTGGGATGTGTTAGGTTACGTTTGGTTACGTTACGTTTGGCTAGGTTAGGATGGGGTAGCTTTGTCTTTTGTGCCATACACTGCTGTTCAGTGGATTTTTGCACTCTTCTGTGCTCTAGTATGTTCTGCTTTGCTCTTGGGATGGCAGCAATAGACGTCTCGTCACGATAGGTTGTATAATGTAACGTTTGGTTACGTTACGTTTGGTCATGTTAGGATAGGATAGCTTTGACTTTCGTCCTATACACGGTATTCTATGGATTTCTGCACCCTACTTTATTCCAATATGTTCTGCTCGGCTCTGTGGAAGTCGGAAATAGCGGCCTCGACAGATTAGGTTGAATTAGGTTACGTTTTGTTGTGCTACGTTTGGTTGGGGCAGGATAGGGTAGCTTTGACGTTTGTGGTATACACAGCTATTCGGCGGATTTCTGCGCTCTACTGTGCTCTAGTACGTTCCGCTTGGCTTTGGGGAGGGCAGCAATAGACGTCTCGTCACGTCAGATTGAATTAGGTTACCTTTGGTTAGTTTAGGTTAGTTCA
>NW_016937867.1:2837-3057 GCF_001483705.2 Eufriesea mexicana
TCTGGGGACACCAGAAATAGCGTTTGCGGCACGTTGGGTTCGATTAGGGTACGTCTGCTTATGTTACGGTTGGCTTGGGAAGGATTGGGTAGCTTTAAGTTTTGTGCCATACACTGTTTTTCGGGGCATTATTGGGCTATCCAGTGATCTAGTATGATCTGCTTGGCTGTGGGTAGGCCAGAAATAGTGTCCTCGACACGTTAGGTTTAACTCGGTTACG
>NW_016937868.1:0-248 GCF_001483705.2 Eufriesea mexicana
CCGAAAAGTTTGCGCACCACCATATTAGTCGATAATGAGCTTTCCGTTCATATTCTACTGCAATGCAAGGCCTACAGCAAACCAATTGTAACCTTCTTTCTTATTTATTCAGAAAAGCGTGCTCACCGCGATATTAGTCAAGATTGTCATTAAAATGGTGCTCCTCTGACAGATTCTGTTGCAATGCAATGGCTATAGCAAACCAATAGGATCTTTCCTCCTGATTTATGCAGAAAAGTTTGCTCACC
>NW_016937868.1:278-1033 GCF_001483705.2 Eufriesea mexicana
TTTCAGTCAGATTCAATTGCATTGCTATGGCTGTAGCAAGCCAATAGAATCCTTTCTCCTTATTTATGCCGAAAAGTTTGCGCACCACCATATTGGTCGATAATGAGCTTTCCGGTCAGATTCTACTGCAATGCAAGGGCTACAGCAAACCAGTGGGATCTTTCCTTCGTATTCATTCAGATTCGCCTGCTCACCTCCATGTTAGACTCGAGAATGTCAATAAAATTGGACTTTTCAGTCAGTTTCTATTGCAATGCAATGGCTATAACAAACCGATAGGATCTTTCCACCTAATTTATGTAGAATATCTTGCTCACCACGATAATAGTTGAAATTGTCAATAAAATAGAGCTTTTCAGTCAGACTCTATTGCAATGCTGTGGCTATAGCAAACAAAAAAACAAGTAGAACCTTACCTCGTTGTTTACGCAGCAAGGACTGCTCACCTCAATATTAGTCGAAAATGTCAATAGAATTGGACTTTTCAGGCAGATTCTACAGCAATGCATGTGCTATAGCAAACCGATATAATCTTACCACCTTATTTACGCAGAAAGGTTTGCTCACCGCAATGTTAGACGAAACTGTCAATAAGATTGAGTTTTCAGGGCAGTATCGAATGCATTGCAATGTCTACACCAAACCAGTGGAATCTCCTCACTTACTTGCGTAGAAAACATTCCTCAACAACGTATTAGTCGATAATGTCAATAAAATTGAACTTTTCAGCCAGTTTCTATTGCAATGCCACGGCT
>NW_016937869.1:0-611 GCF_001483705.2 Eufriesea mexicana
ACATACATACATCCACACATCCATACACCCATAAATCCTTCCATTCGTACGTCTATAATTCGACACATCCGTCCATCCGTACATCCATACATACATACATTCATAAAACCATACATTCATGAATCCATACACCTGTACAATCATCCATCCATCCATATATCCCGTCGTCCACACATACATCCATCCATACATGCATCCATCCACAAAACCATACATCCATAAATCTATACATCCGTACATACATACATCCATTCATCCATACATACATACATCCATTTATCCATTACATTTATCCATTGTTCCACAAATCCATCCATCCATACATCCACCCATACATTCATCCATCGAACCATACATCCATCCAGGCATACTAGCACACATCCACACATCCAGCGATCCATACATCTATCAACCCATACATCCATCCATCCATACAACAACCCATCCATACATACTTCGATTCATATATCTATCCATCCATACATCCATCGATACATACATTCATACATCCACAGATCCATAAGCCCATACTTCCGTACATCCGTCCTTCCATACCTCAATCCATCCATACAACCATCCATCCACACAACCATTCATCCATACATACATCC